>NC_073304.1:12976843-13211843 GCF_027595985.1 Sorex araneus
TTTTTAAATTATTTTTTTACTATTGAATCACCATGAGATACAGTTACAAAGCTTTCATGTTTGAGTTTGTCATACAATGATTGAACACCCATCCCTCCACCAGTGCACATTTTCCACCACCAATGTCCTCAGTATCCTCCTCCCCCTGCTAACCCTCCCTTGCCTCTATGGCAGACAATTTACACCATACTCTCTCTCTACTTTTGGGAATTGTGGTTTTCAATATAGATACTGAAAGGTGGTCATGTTTGGTGTTTATCTACTTTCAGCACACAACTCCCATCCTGAACTATCCCTCCAACCATCATTAACTTAGTGATCCCTTCTCTATTCCAGCTGCCTTCTTGCCCAGCTTGTGAGGCAGGCTTCTAATCATGGAGCAATATTCCTGGCCCTTGTGTCTACTGTCCTTGGGTGTCAGTCTCACATCATGTTATTTTATATTCCACAAGAGTGCAGTCATTCTATGTCTGTCCCTCTCTTTCTGACTCATTTCACTTAGCATGATACTCTCCATGACCATCCACTTATAAGCAAATTTTATGACTTTATCTTTCCTAACAGCTGCATAGTATTCCATTGTGTAGATGTACCAAATTTTTTTAACTAGTCATCTGTTCTCAGGTACTCAGGCTGTTTCCAGATTCTGGCTATTGTGAACAGTGCTGCAGTGAACGTACAGGTGCAGATGTCATTTCTACTGTGCTTTTTTGCACCTTTGGGATATGCTTCCAGAATTGGTATTGTGGGGATATGGAAGCTCAATTTCTAGTTTTTGAAGGAATGCCCATATTGTTTTCCATAAAGGCTGGACAAGTCAGCATTCCCACCAACAGTGAGAGAGTTCCTTTCTCCCCACATCTGCGTCAGCACTGGTTGTTCTTGTTCCTTTTGATGTGTGCCAGTCTCTGTGGTGTGAGATGATATCTCATTATTGTTTTGATTTGCATGTCCCTGATAATTAGCAATGTGGAGCATTTTTTCATGTGCCTTTTGGCTATTTGTAGTTCTTTTTTGAGGAAGCTTCTGTTAATTTCTTCTCCCCATTTTTTGATGGGGTTGGAAGTATTTTTCTTGTACAATTCTACGGGAGTCTTGTATATCCTGGATATTAACCCCTTATTATTAACTCCTTATCAGATTGTTACTGGCTAAATATTCTTTCCCATTCCATAGGCTATCTCTGTATTTTGGTCACTGTTTCTTTTGAGGTTTAATGTAGTCCCATTTGTTTATGTTTGTTCCCACTTGCCTGGTCAGTGGTGTCTCATCCTTAAAGATGCTTTTAGCTTCAATGTCATGGAGGATTCTGCCTACATTTTCCTCCATATACCTTGTTGATTCTGGTATGATATTGAGGTCTTTAATCCACTTTGATATGACTTTTGTGTCTGGTGTTAGACAGAGGTCAGAGTTTATTTTTTTTTTGCAGGCATCTGGGGATGCCCTTTTGAGGGAAGCTACACAAGTGAAGGTGGCGGTGCTGGCCAGCGATTGCAGAAGTACCTTCACAGGTACTTGCCAGAGGTGGCACTTCCTGGCCTTGGCTCTCATCCCTGGCTTTCATCCACCTGGTTGCAATACAGCCAGAAATTTCTTGCACTGTTAGGGATCACAGAAAGCAGAGCTGCCAGGATGGCACTTGGAACATGTGGAACACTGGAAATTTGAACTTGAGACCCTGAGCTTGCAAGGCAGGACTTGAAGCCACGATTTCCCCAGATTCCATTTCTTCTCAAAGGCTCTATTGAATTAGGGTCCATTCTTATAAACTCACTTAACCCTGGTTACCTCCTCAAGTCTCCAATACTCAATCACATTGGGGCTAATGTCTCAACACACGGAATCCGAGAGTATAGAGTTAAGGCCCTTATCTTGCACATGAGCAGCCCAGTTCAAACTCCAGCACTGCAGGTGGTTCCCTGAACATCTTTTTGGGGGTCACTGAGCACTGAGCCAGGTATAGCCTCCTGAGCACTGCTGAATATGGCCCCTAAGCCCAACACCCATTCAAAATGATTTCAACACCTATGTTTAGAGGGGACGCAGTTCAGTGTATAGACGTCTGTGCATAGTGTCTTAAATTAGATGATTTAAAAAATATAACCCAGAAGCTAGTTGATACTTGCCAAGTGGCAGAGCAGGTGCTCTGTGCTCTGATTTGTGCACTACTTGGCCCTGAGAGCACCCATGGGGCCCAAGAAGCACCACGTCGCCAACACAACACTAAAGCAGCAGGCCTCCGTGACTGGGCTAAGTGTTGCTGGAGTGACCCCAGGCCTTCCTGCTCTGTGGGGTGGTGCCATACAAGTATGCAGGCTGCACCTTGCCCTAATCGGGGTATTTTCCACCTATCAACTACAGGCAAGGTGCAAGCGAGGAAGGGCCCACGGGTGGAAAGAAAGGGGGATTTGCGCTGCAGAATGTTTTCTTTTATATTCTTCTCTTGGGCTACACTCAACAGTGCTCAGGGGTGACTCCTGGCTCTGCACTCAGTGATTACTCCAGGTGGTGCTTAGGGGACCATAAGGGATGCTGGAGATCGAATCCAGGTTGGCCTGGTGCAAGGCAAGCACCCTTCCTGCTGCACCATCTCTCCAGCCTTGAGCTGTAGAATTCTTTTAACTTTCATTCCATAGGGAATTAAGGAGTTAAATGAGGAAACAAATAATCGCCAGTCAGCAAGTTTCGGTTTGGACAGCTCCCTGGGCTGAGGAGAAAGGTGGTTTAAAAGGGACCATCTGTACTCTAATGGAGTTACAAAGGCCATTTACTATATAAAGATCCTGACAGGGTGAGAGCTGGCTAGGGATTCAGCTCTGCTTGACCTGGTTAAAGAATCTACACAAACAAGGTGGGTGCCACCTTGCTTATACCCACCTGGTAAATTTCATACAGGGTGGAGGGAACCATCCATGCTGGTTCTTAGTAGAGGAGACGGTGCTGTCCCACGGGTGTCAGGCTCCTTATCGTGACTCAGAATGGAGAAAAACACCCTCACATTTTCTTTCCATAACTTTTATTTGAGGTTTGCAGTGTGTGTGACTGAAGACTAGGCACTGAAACCTGACTTTTCTTTTTCTTTCTTGGCCTCACACAGGCCAAGCGTTCTTTAAAAGAAAATTTATTTTTAGTCAAACACCATGTGGTACAGTTGTAGACTTACAAACTTTTGTGCTTGCGTTTCAGTTATACAATGATCGAGTGCCCACCCCTGTACTGGTGCCCATTGTCCACCACCAATGATCCAAGTATCTCTCCCCCCACCCCCACCCCTAACACCCTCCCCCTCCCACACACACCCTGCCTCTGTGGCAGGGTACTCCCTTTTGCTCTCTCTCTCTCCTTTTGGGTGTTGTGGTTTGCAATAGAGGTATTGAGTGGCCATCATATTTGGTCTATAGTCTCCTTTCAGCCCTCATCTCTCATCCCGAGCAGATCCTCCAGACCCCCTTTACTTGGTGTCCCCTTCTCTATTTGGGCTGCCCTTTCCCCCAGCATGTGCGGCCAGCTTCCAAGCTGTAGGACAAACCTCCTGGTACTTATCTCGACTATTCTTGGGTGTTAGTCTCCCATACTGTTACTTTATATTCCACAGATGAGTGCAATCTTCTTATGTCCATCCCTCTCTTCCTTTTTTTTTTGTCATGGTAAAGACTGCTTTATTGGTGGCAATTAAGTACAAGCCAATAAATGTTGATCCCCAAAGAATTTAGATTAGTGGTTGATTTAATCAGTTTTGGAATAATAAGTTGAAGTCAATCCTGCTTCTTGGGAAATGAAGCCATAACCAGCTGATATATGGCATATGCTGTTCCACCAACTTTAAGAGTCATAGTGGCTCTATACAGGAGGGCATCAGACACCCCACCCTTTAGGTGCACAGGAATTCCATTATCCTCCTGGAACAGCTTTTGTTTCTCAGGAACCTTATTTTTAAGCTACCTGCGGGAAGCAGTACTTATGGTCCTCTGGGTAATCTGACGAAGAGCCATCAGATTCCGCAGCATCTTGACTCAGTGAATGGCCACCAACCATGACAACTGAACCCATCCCTCTCTTTCTGACTCATTTCACTTAGTATGATACTTTCAATGTTGATCCATTTGTATGCAGATTTCATGACTTCATCTTTTCTAACCGCTGCATAGTATTCCATTGTGTAGATTTATCAAACTTTTTTTTTAACCAGTCATCTGTTTTCAGGCACTCGGGTTTTTCCCAGATTCTGGCTATTGTAAACAGTAGGCCATGCATTCTTTCCACGAAGTCACAACCCTGACTTTCTCATACTATGTTTGAAGTGTCTTTGTGGGAGTATGATGCCAAAACCCTTGGCAAAGGTTAGGGTGAGCATGCTTTTCCCTCTCCATCCTCAGAGACAGGGAGAAAAGGGAGGGTTGAGTATAAGAGGCATAGGTGGGTGGAGGAGTTTTCAGGGTGTCCTTTTTTTTCTTGGTGTGGATCACACCTCTCTGTTCTCAGGGGATTCTCCTACCTCTGTGATCTGGGATAACTCCTGGTAGTGCTTGGGGACCATATGCGGTGTGGAGGATCAAACTGGGGTCAGTCAAGTGCAAGGCAAGTGCCTTAACACCTATACTAACTAGCTCTCTGCTTCCCCCTATTTTTATATTGCCAATAACATTTTTTTCATTTTTTGGGCCACACCTGGCGGTGTACAGGGGTTACTCCTGGCTTATGCACTCAGGAATTACTCCTAGTGGTGCTTGGGGGCCATATGGGATACTGGGAATTGAACCCGGGTCAGTCAAGTGCAAGGCAAATGCCCTACCCACTGTCGCTCCAGCACCAATAACTTTGGTTTTATTACTTCTCTTTGCCACTGAGGGGGTTTTGCTTTTATTCTTCCATTTTTTTGTTTTAAATTTAACGTTGAGATAACATTGATTTACAATACTGCAAATATTTCAGATGTACAGTGTGACAATTCAGTATCTAAATAACACACTATACCCTACACCAGAGGTCAGTTGATTTCCTCTTTCTATCATTCCACTATCTGTCCATTATCTTTTCCTTTGGTAACTCCCATTCCATTATGAACCTGACTTTGTTATTGTTTGATTGCTTATTTTTTTTGGTTACTTATCACTCACATATGAGTGAAATGATATGGTATTTGTCTTTTTTCCATTATACTTATTTCACTTAATATAATCCTTTCACATTTCACCTATGTTGTCATAAATGACAGGATTTGATATTTTCTTAATAGTTGGGTATTATTTCATTGTACAGATATATCACATTTTCTTTATCCATTTATTCATTGATGGACACCCTGGTTATTGTGAATAAGACTGTAATGAGCATCAGGGTGCATAGAGCTTTTTGAGTTCATGCTTTCATAATCTTTGAATCAATATATTATATGCTAGTTCTGTTTTCAATTTATTTTGATTTTGGGGGACTCATATCCAGTGGTGCTCAGTGGCTACCTCAACTCTAGACTTAGGGGTTGCTCTTGACAGTGCTTGCAGAAACATGCCATACCAGTGATTGCACCTGGGCTTCCTGCGTGCACTCAGCCCATTGAGCTAAATCTCTCCAACCCTATCTATTTTCACATAATTAAAAAATTGTTATTTTTGTATTGAATCATCACCGTGAGATACAGAGTTACAAAGCTGATCATAGCCAGGTTTTAGTCATACAGTGTTCCATCCCTCCACCAGTGTACATTTCCCACCACTAAAGTCCCCAGTTTCCCTCCTCCACCCTCCCCCAGCCTTGGCAAACACTTTCCTTTCTTTCTCTTTTTTTTCTCCTTTGGGGCATTATGGTTTCCAGTACAGGTACTGAGAGGTTATTTACCTGTGTTCAGAATGTAGTTTATATCCAGAGTGATCATTTCCAACTTTGAACTTTGTCATGTGGTCTATCTTTGTCATGGTGGTCCCTTTTCTATCCCCCAGCTTTTGAGATAGGCTTCCAACCATGGACCAATCCTCTTGGTCCTTATTTCTATTGTCCTTGGGTATTGGTCTCATATTTATGTTTTTTTTTAATATCCCACAAATGAGGCCAATCAATCTGTCTGTCCTCTCTTTCTGACTCATTTCACTCAGCATGTTTACTGTCCATGTTCATCCATTTATAGGCAAATTTTATAACTTTATTTTCCCTAACATCTGCATAGTATTCCATTGTGTAGATGGACCATAGTTTCTTTAACTAGTTCTTTATTCTCAGGCACTCGGGTTGTTTCCAGATTCTTGCTATTGTTAATAGTGCTGCGATGAACACAGAAGTCAGATAGCATTTCTGATGTGTGATTTCGGGCCCTTGAGTATATTCCCAGTAGTGGTATTGCTGGGTCATATTACCACAGGCTCAAAGTCAAAGGCTAGAAAACAATTATCCAAGAAAATAGTCCCTCAAAAAATTCAGGGTGGCCATACTAGTATTGGATTACATAGACTTCAGGCTAAAGAAGGTTATAAAAGACAATGAAGGTCATTTCTTAATGATCAAAGGATTTGTACATTAGGAAGAACTCACACTTCTAAATGTATGTGCACTTAATGAGGAATCAGCAAAATACTTGAGACAACTACTAATAGACTTGAAGAAAGACATTGAAAGCAACACAGTAGTAGTTGGAGATTTCTATTTTCAGTTTTTAAAAGGAGTCTCCATACTCTTTTCCATAATGGTTGCATAAATTTGCACTTAGTCTCACTGTATATGAAGGTTCATTTTTTTTGGTGGGAACTTGGAAGCAGAGTGGAACAGTGGCAAGATGTAGAATTTGAAGAGTTAACAATTACCATACACAAAGCACGTGATCACAGAAACCATTGCTACTTCAATTATCTCCTACTTCTTCATTTCTCCTCTGTACTACATTTCTACAGACCTTTGATCTCAATTGCTATCTTATGAGATGAAGCTAATGAATCCTTATTTCGTTTTTCATTCTGCTGCATGACTAGGGATAGTGGTGGCATTTGCAGCTTAAAAACAGGTGTTGAAAGAATTGATGCAGATTTTCTCAAGTAATGGAGAATCTGGAGTTTTGGTGTTCTTTCCAGAATGGTTCAATATGCCCAAAGAGTGTTTGTAATTTGTAATCTAGTAGAAGTTTTACCATCAGGGAAATGAGCTTCTCATGTGCAGTCTGGTGTGCACTCCAGATAATAGCACATCAAGTATTTCAGCAGGGTAAAAAAGCTTAGCATAACTTATAGGACTGCACTGTCTTCCCGTTGTTCATCAATTTGCTCAAGCAGACACCAGTGACATCTCTATTGTGAGACTTGTTGTTACCGTTTTTGGCAAATCAAATATGCCATGGGTAGATTTCCAGGCTCTACCATGTGGGCAGGTTACTCTTGGTAGCTTGCCAGGCTCTCCAAGAGAGATGGAAGAATCAAACCCGGGTCGGCCGCGTGCAAGGCAAACACCCTACCCGCTTTACTATTGCTCCAGTCCTACCAAATATAATGTAATATGGTATCAGGTGTGATATTTTGACAACTGAACACTCAATTTGTCATGTGAGGTGAGAAAGCAGGTGTCAGATGTTTAAGAAAAATGGAAGGGGAAGAGCTTCATGATAAGATTCTATCCATTATTTAAGTGTTTTCCTCTCTGCAAATCTGGAACAGCACGTTATTGCATGTTTTAACCGTGAGCCTGCCTAGGTCAGCTTTTGCAGTCGGCTGGTTGAGAATGTTGCTGTAGACCACAGTCATTGATTACTTGGGTGGAAATTGAGGCCAGATAGGGGAGTACTTATGGCTTCGCTGCTATAACCTCTGTGTCCTAAAATAACCCAAAGGAGGAATTGCGTACTGTATTCATTTACTCTATCCCCTGTGTGGTGTGGTGGCTTAGGCTGGGAGGGTCTGGGTCTAGCATTAACTCTGCCTCTCTTAACGAGAGAGGGAAAGAGAGAGAGAGGAGAGAAGAAAGAGGAGAGAATGAAGAGAGAATGATACAGAGAAAGAGAGAGAAAAAAGACAGAGAGGGCAAGTGAGAGAGAGCAAGAGAGCAAGTGCATGTGCGAAAATGCTTATCCTTAAAGCCACTTCCTGTCCAGGAAGCTTAAGGTTGCCCAAATCCCAACACAAGCTCCCTCATACTCTGATTTCTCTTCAGGTTGTATAAATCTTTTGCCTTTTTACCGAGCCAAGCTCCCTCAGTACTTAGTAGCTGACTTGGGCAAGTAGTTTCATTTCTCTGTGACTTGCTTTCCTAATCTGTGAAGTGGTGTGTCTGAGAACTTGTTCTTCCTTAGTTGGTTGTGCGGATTAAAGGAATTGACATCAGCAAAGCTTTCAGAAGCATCCCTGTGTGGTCCCTGTGTTAATGTTGGGATAAGCTAAGTTGTCAAACTGTGTTAACAGTGAAGGGGCCCCCATACCATGCCAGCCTCGATCTTATGAGAATCATCTTGGCACTCTCTAGATCCTTTGGTGGGGTGACCTTAGTAGGGCCCATTGCAGATCCCATCCTTACCATGATGGTCTTAGGTTCCCAGTATTTTTATTTATTTATTTATTTATTTATTTTTGGGTCACACCCGGCAATGCTCAGGGGTTACTCCTGGCTTTGCACTCAGGAATTACTCCTGGCAGTGCCCGGGGGACCATATGGGATGCTGGGAATCGAACTCGGGTCAGCTGCGTGCAAGGCAAATGCCCTACCTGCTGTGCTATCTCTCCAGCCCCCTAATTATTTATTTTTTATTTTGTAAGTGTTTTGGTTTGGGGCCACGCTCCATGGTGCCCAGAGCTTATTCCTGGCTCTGCACTCAGGCATCACTTCTGGCAGGCTCAGGTGACTATATGGTGTACAAGGATCAAACCCAGGTTGAATACATGCCAGGGAAATACTCTACCGCTGTACTATGGCTCCAGTCCTCAACCAGTGTCTTTAATTATCAAAAGCACTTTTTTAATAGATGTCACACCTAGTGGTATGTGTGTGTGTGTGTGTGTGTGTGTGTGTGTGTGCATGTGCGTGGGAAAAAGTGGTGTTCCAGGCCTAGGTTTGATGGTTTTGGTGCTTAGGCCTTGGCAGTGCTGGAAGCCACCAGGGCCACTCCCCAGTAGTGTTTGAGATTGCCAGGCTGTGAGGCTTAAGGCATCAAACCCAGCATCTCATACATGCATGACAAGTATATGCTCACTTTGGAAGAAAGCAATGTCAAGGGTTTTGAGGACATATTTCAGATCACCATACCCATTAGCTCCTATTATTTACTGAATACCTATTAATCTCTGTGCTAGCTATTTTAAAATCAATCTTTCATATAATCCACTTATACTTGAATAAGGAGACCAGACTATAGAATTAAACAATTTGCCCGATTACTTTGTAGCTCTGACATGAACAGGGTTGGTGGGGGAGGGGGGTGGTCTTCCTGTTAACAAGACAGTTCTCACTTCTTGTTGGTATCCCATCCCTGAGAATCCTGTGGTGCAATGAGTTGATTGATTTGGTTTAGCCCTATCCCTGACCCATGGGACCAGGCTCCACTCAAATTCTCTTACCCATGAGTTTTATAAAGGTACCGGGCATGATGAGATTTATATACAATATGAATAGATGGTCTTAGAATAGATGGATTCCAGCTCAATATCACCAGTCCAAGCAGATTATTCAAAGACAAAAAGCATCTGTTGAGCCTCCTTTGTGCGGACACATTACTACCTCTAAATCTGTGAAGCTTTTCTCAAGGACGACCTCCTATTGTCCCCTCTTTCTACTCACGGTGAAAGCCGAGCTCTGTTAGGTGGACTCACAGACCTGGTTTGATTCATCATTTTTGACAAATCCCTTCCCAATTGAGCAGTGATTGAAAACCCAGCCAGCCTTCTGGGATTCAAGCAGGTGAACTGGGCGCTGCGTGGGCAAGCCGCAGGAAGGGGAGGGATGGGAGGAATTGTCTGGTGTTTCTGCAGCAGACATAAGTGGTGATTGAAACAAGAGGGGATGGAGGTGGCCAGCATGACAGGGACTATGTGTCCAGGGCTGGGGCTGCAAGGCCGCTCAAAGCATCTCTCAGTAAACAGTTTTTTGAGGCCTTGCGACTCTTTTCTCCCCACACATTCTGGAAAAGAAATAGATTTCCAGGAAGCAAGATGTATTTCAGGCTTTGGTATTTTCCACATTTCTAGACATTTGTATGCCAGACTTATTCCTGAGGAAATTTTATGTTTTGAGGTAACTTCCGGAATTTCTGCTACCTGAGTGAAGGAGAGGGAATATGGTTTCTTTGGACTGCCACCTGGGGCTTTGATGAATGGGTTACTTCTCACACTAAATGGTCAAGAAAGGCCTGTGGAAGGAGGGCGAGGAGGGGCGCGGTGGTGGGGAGTGTGTTGAATGATGCTGCTGAGAACTGGCACATTCCAGACCCAGATCTCATGGCGTCTGTTACCATAGTAACCATAGCTGAAAAGTTCTCCGGGATGTGAAAGGACCACCTGCTGGTTCTCAGCCCTTCCCCAGGATCTGTTCTGGCTCTCACAGTGACCCACTTTTGGGGGCTTCTACCTTCTGACTGGTACTTCACTTCTTGTTCCATCTTCCATGTCTGGACCTAAAGCAGATTCATTACAACCCAGGCCACATGCATATCATTTCCTCAGAGTTTCCCTGTCTGACTATGGAAAGTTGGCCAAAAATCTTGGAGTATATTTACTCTACTGTGCCTGAGGTGGTGGTTCAGGCTCTTGTTATTTCAAATAACCGACCAGTATTTGTACTCTAGTTCTGGCTCTTGAGTGTTTCTTTCTTTTTACTTTGGGGTGGAGGGTTCCTTATAAAAGAGCAGAGAAAGCCATTGAGGCACAGTGAGGAGAGAATTGGTCTCCGACTGTCTCTCTGGGAGTCCTGAGGGCAGCCTCTCATCAAGGGGGTACCCAAGGGAGTGATGACCAGATCATGCAGATTGTATTAGTCATATGAATGGATTTTTTTTCTCTGACAATACAGTGAATGTTTTGAAGCAGGTAGGTGATTTGTATTTTATCCCTTTTTCTTTTGTTGCTTCCCCAAAACCAAATAATGCCAGGCAGGTAGTGGTAGGGGCACTGCGGTGGGGGGAGTGATGGTAGGGGTGCATTTCTGGGAAGTTCTTGACTATGCATGCCTGACTATTCAGTGCTCTGGCCTAGCAATGCTAGGGCCCACCCCTGGGGCCACCAGGGCTACACCAAGTGATGCTGAGTGTGGAGGATGAGCATGAAGTGCTGGGAATTGAACCAGGACCCAGGAGGTGCAAGGCTCACACTCTAGCATTTTGAGGCTGTCATCCCTCCCCAGGGATCTGTATTTTGAATACTGTGGAAACCACTTGTACATGGAATCCTTGAGTTAGCAAATGTTTGTGGGGGATATGTCACCTTTGTGCTGCATGTAGAAGTCACCTGGGAACTCTGTGTCTTCATGTAGAAATCAGCAATTTTTGGCAGGCATTTGGGCAGGATAGGAAGTTCTTGACCTCTTTCATGGCAACTAGTTCCAAGTATGCTAAAGCAGTGACCGCCTCACTTGCAAGGTCTGTTCATGAAACTAATCTTTTCCCCCAATGTTGTCATGTGGATCTCGATTCTACGAGATTTACAGATCTGGAATCAGGGAATCAGTGAACCCTGAAACCACACACCCATATATTTTGCACTTCAGACTCCTTTTGGAAATACCCAGCTCTCTGTCCAGTGCAAGGGGCTTTGTGGAAACTTCCAGCATCCCCTCTGTACGTGCTGTCACTTTGTTTCTTGAACTGGGGAGGCTTTGTCCCTCTGGAGTGTTTCTCCTTTGACTATCCTGGCCCTCCCTCAACAGTCAAGCTCCCGCAGTCTCAGCTGGGAAGTTCTCCCCAGAGTCTGAATTAAAGAGAAGTGATGAGGTGCGGGGGCCCTTTCTCTGGCTGTGAGAACACAGCCTCTATAGGCGCATGAATGCCTGCCAGTCAAAGCAATAATCTCTGCATTCAGGCTTTCTGAAAAGGCAGGCGGAGCCTACAACTGCAGGGGGTGGGGTTGGAGGGGCTCTGTAAATTCCTGTCTGCAACAGACCCACACCCCTCCTTCTCGTGACTGTGAGATTGCCTGAAATCTATGCATGGCTCTATTCATCCGCAGGCTTCCATTCATCCGTGTGGCTGTTCCATAAATATTTATGCAGTCAGTGCCGGAGTAGGGCATCAGACACAGAAAGAGGAAAAGGTCTTCAGGCTTTATACCGGAAAAACCCCAGACCCGAGACTGAGGCAGGGACCCAATCAAGTCTCATGATAAATTGATAGAGATACAGATGAAAACATCTCCAGAACTCATCTGCTTAGAACGAAAACGTGCTCTCTTGGGATAACACTGGAACTTGCAATTACTCTGTGGTCGGGCCAAGTGAATCAGCTTGCTTTGAGAGAGCTGGGCTGGGGGGGGGGGCTGGGGAGAGGCTGGAACCCAGCACCAAGATGTGCTGATGAATTTGTGGGAGGTTGGGGAGGGAAACGTGCGGAGCATGGGAGGCAGACTTCAGAATGATGCCACATGGGAATGAACTGAGGGTCCTGGGTGCTGAGGCCGGGGAGAGTGTGATGGGGCAGTGGTTTGGTGGGGGCATTGGTGCATCAGAAATCAGAGGCGTGGTGAAGACATTGTGTTTAAGAAGAGACTTTAATGATAGCTAAGTCCTCAGAGACTTCTCCAAGGATAACATGGAAATCTAAAGAGGTCAAATGACTTGTTCCTGCCTGGCAGCCGAGAAGGGGCGAAGCCCACCTTTGAGCCCTTCTCTGTTCACCTCACTGCCTCTCTGGGTACTGCTGACGGGTGCTGGGGGGGGTGTCTTCCTGTCCCTTGCCTGTTCTTTAAGCATGAGAGTTAGTGGAAGCTTCTAACCCTAGGAGCTCATTGATTCCAAGACTGCAAACTCAATTTTTCTGTCAGTCAAAGGAAATGTGGCTGTGCATGCAGACCCAGTCTCTTGATGAGAATGTCTGTTTGCTTGTCCTGTGAGTTTTTGCTGCAGAACCTTCTTGTGCTTGGGCTACTCCAGGCCTGGAGAGGAAGCGATGGTCAACACACTCCTGGACCTTTCTGTGTGCCAGCGCCTCTTCTACGGGCCACTTCCTCTGGCCTGAGAAATCTTTCGGGCACACTTTTCACAAGTAAAGGGATTCCAAAATATTATAACGAGGACAAAAACGGGGGAGGTTTTCCATGAAGAAACATTTATTGTTCTGCTGAAAAAAAAGAGTTAGTTGGTCATCCCATTGCTCATCGATTTGTTCGAGCAGGCACCAGTAACATCTCTCATTGAGACTTATTGTTACTGTTTTTGGCATATCCAATACACACAGGTAACTTGCCAGGCTCTGCCGCGGGGGCTCGATACTCTCGGTAGCTTGCCTGGTTCTCTGAGAGGGGCCGAGGAATCGAACTTGGGTTGGCCGCGTGAAAGGCGAACGCCCAGCCGCTGTTTAATAGAAATTGAGTGTTGATCGTAAGGTAGTAGAAGGTCCAAGAACTGCCTAGTTTGTATTGAAATTCTGTTAAGAAATGTCAAATAGGATGCAGTGGCTTGTGTCTGTATCACGGAGGTGGTGGGAGTTTGTCTTTCCCAGAGGATGACAAGACACCGAGATATCAGGTACTCAGATGCCCTCTAGCATAGGGGAACTTGTTGCTGCACATGATTTCAGAAGTGTCTAAATTTACATGTCTAGAGGGAAATTGGGGCTTCTATTCGGTAGGAGCTTGGCAGTCTCTGCTACATCTGGGCAGCTGGTGCCATCCACAGCCAACAGAAGAGTGCAGGAGGCCAGCCTGGGTCTCTGGGACAGTAGGATGCAGCAACTGGTGTATCTGTCAAGATTTCCAGGGATGCTGAGTGTCTTACCTGGAGTTTGGGCCACAAGCACACTGTCAGGCTTACGACAGGAGCTTTCTGGCCAGAAGCTATGGGAAGTTTCTGCTCTTCTTGAAAACACTCTTGGCAATCAAGGGGCTTCTATCAGGCACCCCCATGCTGCTGCTGGGGATACAGGCGTGTGAGGGAGTACATGGGTGCAGGTTGACCCCCAGCTCTGTCACGCCCAAGCCAGTTGACCTCTTGGCCAGAAATGGGCACATCATTTGCCCCACAGAGCTCTTGCGACTTCAATAGCATCAGGAACTCCAAGGTCAGAGCCCTTGCCTGGTACTGGAGAAGCGACTCACAGGTGAGGTGTCTGGTCCATCTATTTGCTGATGTTCCCCAGTTACTCCAGTGTATGATACATGTGCCACTATAGACTCTGTCGTGGCCCCCATTACTTGGCTCCTTCTTCCAGTTACCATCTCAGTGCTTAGCCAAAAGACCCAAATACTCACAATTTTCAAAGAACTACTTAAAAAAAAAAAGCAAAAACTAGGGGCTGGAGAGATAGTACAGGGGATAAGATTCTTACCTTGCATGTATGTGGTCAACCTTGTTTGAACTTCTGCTCTGCATTGCCAAGGGTCCCTTATGAACACAGAGCCAGTAATAGTCCCTGAACACCACCAGGTGGGGCCTACTGCCCTCCCAAATAAAAACTAACATCTTAACTGAGATATAATTGAAATAGCACGGCATTTTATGCATCTAAAGTATACAATTCACTTGTTTTTACTAGGTTCATAAAGATGTGTAACTCTTATGTGATATTAGAAAAATTCCATCAGTTTATTAGAGAAACCTCCTCATATTTATCAGCCATCACTACTTATTCTCACCCTACTGGTGCCACCCCCATCCCACCCCTCATCCCCATCTGAAGCCCATTTCATCCATTCTTGGGCAACCATTGATGTAGGTTTTGTCTCCTTGGGCATGTCTCATCTTGCCTTTTCATAAAAATGGGATCTTATTACCTGTGGCCTATTGTGATTGTCATATTTCCCTTCACATAATATTTCAGGAATTACTCTTCTATTTTCGCTCGAGGAAATGCAAGTCACACATGTCAAAGATAAATAGCCTGAAATCCACTTTTAGAGAGGAGGAAACCCAGAGCCAAGGGGCTGTAGCTTGCTGCTCATGGCCACCCCGCTTGAAAGTTCCTGATCTGGGTGGTGGCACTGAAACCTTTGTCACCTCTTTCACCTGCATGCTAGCCTCTAATTGGGCTTCTGTGCCATGCTGAACTGCTTCTCTAGAGAAGTGTGTTCTCTCTGGTGTGGCCTCTTCACACCTTGTGTCTGGGGTCACATGACTCAGAGAGTCTCTACCCACCTCATGGAGGAGGATGTATCTTCTTTTTTTATTAATTTTTAAAAATTATTTTATTTTATTGAATCACCATGAGATAGTTACAAGCTTTCATGTTTGGGTTACAATCTCACAATGATCAAACACCCATCCCTCCACCAGTGCACATTCCCCACCACCAATATCCCCGGTATACTCCCCCTTTCCCACCCTCCCCCTGTCTCCATGGCAGATAATATTCCCCATACTCTCTCTCTACGTTTGGGCATTATGGCTTGCAACACAGACACTGAGAGGCCATCATGTTTGGCCCATTATCTACTTTCGGCATGCAGAGGATGTATTTTCATGGTTAACTCACACGGTGGCTTCTGGGACTTGTGTTGACCAGTCTAGTTGTTTTGTCCCTTTCCCAAAGGTGTAGGACTTAAACTGGGAAAATTACAGAAACAAAAATGGTGGCATAAATACATTTTCTGCATTCAGCAAGCAATGCAGTCACCTGACATGATGGAGGAAATGTCATCTCTTGCATCATCTTCAATACTTGTTGGTGATTAAAGATCCTGGAGAAGATGGCTCTCTTCGCCCAGCTCTGGGGCTTCCCAGAGATGTTATCTGTGTGTGGGTCTCTACTCCTTAGTCACTGAGGTGGCATGGCGAGGGTGGGGGTGAGGGATGTGGATGTGGAAGGGAAATGACTAGCACCAACTGGCTCTGGGGTAGGCGTATCTATGGCGGTGAGATTGCACATCCACTGTTGTATTAGTTTTCTCCATATTTTCCCAAAACAACGTCTCTGCTCTCCTTTGACCTCATTTTCTAGGGAAAAGGTCCCTTTTGATCATTCCAAATGTGATGTTGGCTGAGGAGTGAGAGCATCCCGTCAGATCACTCATCACATGACAGCTCAGGGATAGGCTGGAGGCCCCTGAGTGCTTCTGAGGTAGCCCTGGTGGTCCCTAGATTGCTGAGCCTGAGCAGCACTGCCTCCTCAGGCCTGCACAGGTACTGAACCAAGTACTGCTGGGAATGGTCCCTGGGGCCCTGAACATGGCTTGGGATCCTCCTCCCCACCCCACTCTGCAGTGCAGAGGAGTTTTCTGTCTTGCTTCTGCTGAAGGAGGAGGAGAGTCATCAATCAGATGTGCCTTGAGGTGCCTTGAGAAACAACATTTAAAACCATAGCTTTCGACCTTTGAGTCTACTTTGAATTAGCTGAATTTCTGAAAGCACCTGAGAAACCCAGGATGTAGGGAATGGTTCTGTGTAAAAAAACTAAAGCACGCCATGGGCGCGTGCACTCACGGGCTCTCCGGGCCGTTCTGTCTCAATGCCCGCATTCGGTACTCTGGAACTGCTGTGTATGGGCTGGATCGGGATGGCCGTTGGCCAAGGACAGGCGAAGGAAGAACGAGGACCAAGCTGGTTGCTGATTAGTTACCGTTTATTCAATCTTCCATCATTCTCATCTCCCGCACTCCCGACTCCGGCCTCTCTCTCCATCTACTGCAGCCTCTCTCATCTCTCCTCCTACTTGTCTCTCCCACCTTGCCCTCTAGGCTACACCCAGCCAGGTAGCAAAATCAGCATAAGAAAGCCCTTCCTGAGGGCAGGGCATTCCAAAGCCCTTCCTGACTCTTAAGGTTTTTTTTCTTTCCTTAGTCCAAACACTTATTAACATCTTAATACTAGTTATTTTTGTATGGACATAGCAAGAGATAAATTGAGGCTTGCAAGGCAGCTCTCCTGGCAACATCTTGCCATAGGCTCAGACTACAGCACTCAGGCCAGATTAATCATTCCTCACCCTAGCAGGGTCCAAATCTAGTTATCACTGTTTGGATCATGACAACATTTGTCCATGATCAAGCTCTTAACTTATAGTTAAGCATTAGGCACTTTGGCCAGGCACATCTCGATGCCAGGGTAGCACACAACTCACTGCTTGCCCTGGGTCCGTCTCGTCCCTCGTCGGGACCCTGCTTTTGGGGGTGCTAGGAAGTAAGGGCAGCTGAGGCTTAGGTTGAGAGAACAGATGCCCAGGAGGAAAATATCATGTAGAGTCAAATGACTCCCAGGTTACAAAAGCATAACATTTGCTAAGTCTTCCTGTGTCCATACAAAAAGGACATTGCTCTGAATAAACTATGCAAAGGACTCAAGGAGAAGAGAAAAACAATGTTTACAAGTCAACAGAACACTAAGAAAGAAGCTACAAATAAACAAAGAGGAATGGGAGCACTGTAACGGGAGTAACCCAATAAACCTAAACTACCTGAGGCTATGTTATCCTACAGTTCTGTGCATCTCTGTATACTTTAGATGCACACGTGGCCCTTTCCTACTCTTCATTCATGTGAGAGTTTCAGTGTCTATTGTGGGATTTGCCCATCCTCATCCTTTCCCTGAGGTCTTACCATCTCAGTGCAAACTGGCTGGCTTCCGAGTGTTAATTGTGGCCTTTTTCTTGACTGTATGTGCTTTGCTGTTCCCATAAAAGACAGGAAGTACAGAGACATTATTACACCCCAAGAGTACCCCAAACCAATCATATGAAATGACTCACAAATGCCCTAGTTTTCTCAGCTATTACCAGATATTTCTGAGATATCCTGAGATAACTCAGGGCTTTATTTTCTATGTGGTCCCTGCTTCCACAGTGGTAAAAATTCCATTGTCCCACTTTTCTTGGTGTTTTTGGCGACCCATCATCCCCGTCTCTCTTTTCTACTTTTCTGTTGGTCCTTTTTCTGCCTCCTAAACAGCTACAATGCAAATTCCTGGATAATTTTGTGTGTGGGGATGCAAACTAAGACGTATAGTAGAGAATTATCTTTTTCTTGCTTCTGTGCCTTATTCTCCTTATCAGCTATAGGTACAGTGCTCCAAACATTTCTCAGGCAGGCAGATGACTATTGTTTAAGGCTAGCCAGCAGCTTTCTTCTGAAGACATCTTCAGCACACATTCTGGTGCTGACAGATATATGTAAAACAGGAAAAAAGAGGTTCTGGCTTGGTGAGTCTCAACTCAATCTCATCAATGATTTTTTACTTCCATGATCATCTTTCTTAAGAGATGGCAACATGAGATACAGTTGATTCCTATTATTTTCAGCATGCAGCTTCCATAAGGTCACTGTGGATACAAGTGAGAGAATATTGAACTGTTGCTTCTGGGGAAAATACAGGTTAGGTTCCTGCAAGCCTCTGATCACCATACTATTACCAACTGATTAAACAACGACCCTATTATATATATATATATATATATATATGTTTCTGTTTAAAGGAAACGTATTGAATATATATTATAGATTTAATGACATTGAACTCCCAGTAAAAGAGCTTTAACCAATGACGGAGGGGAGTTTGCCCAACACACCCATTTTCTCCGTAAGAATTTCCATCTTGTTCTTAGGAACAATAGACAGTTCTTGATGTGATTTTAAATAGTGAAATGACCAACAGAAGGCATAAAAAAATCTGGAAAACATGACACTAAAGAGACAGTTAAAGACCCTTGTTTACAGTTTGAGAGTTGAAACAAGACAGCAGAGCTTTTCTCTTTGACTTGAGATGAAGCTCTGCATGATGAATAGCTGGAATGTTTTTCTGCTCTACTAATGTCTGCAGGTGACAGTCAACAAGTTTATTGATTTGAGGGTTGCAAGTACCTCTTAGCTAGTAGAATTTGCAAATAAAGACTATCTTTCTCTGTCTGTCTGTCTGTCTGCCTGTCTGTCTGTCTCTCTGTGTGTGAGGGAGTGAGTCAGTGAGACAACCCAGTGGTGTTCAAGGCTTACTTCTGGCTCAGAGATCATTCCTAGTGGGCTTAAGGGAACATGTAAGGTGCTGGGGATTGAATCTAGGTCAAGCTTGTGCAAGACAAGTGCCCTATCCACTGTACTATTGCTCTGGCCTCATATTTCTCTTTTATGAAATAGAGAAAAACAGCACATTAAGCACTGTTGCACTGTAGTCCCATTGTTCATGGATTTGCTCGAGCGGGCACCAATAATGTCGCCATTACTATTTTTGGCATATTGAGTATGCCACGGGTAGCTTGCCAGATTCTGCCATGTGGATGAATACTCTCGGTAGCTTGCTGGGCTCTCCAAGAGGGATGGAGGAATCAAACCTGGGTCGGCCACATGCAAGGCAAACGCCCTACCCTCTGTGCTATTGCTCCAGTTCAGCACATTAAGACTACATTTTAATTATGCCTGCCGGCCTGCTCTCTTCTTCCTCCTCTTCCCTCTTCTCCTCCTCCTTCTCTTCTTCTTCTTCTTCTTCTTCTTCTTCTTCTTCTTCTTCTTCTTCTTCTTCTTCTTCTTCTTCTTCTTCTTCTTCTTCTTCTTCTTCTTCTTCTTCTTCTTCTTCTTCTTCTTCTTCTTCTTCTTCTTCTTCTTCTTCTTCTTCTTCTTCTTCTTCTTCTTCTTCTTCTTCTTCTTCTTCTTCTTCTTCCTCTCCCCCTCCTCCTCCCCCTCCCCCTCCCCCTCCTCCTCCTCCTCCTCCTCCTTCTTCTCCTTCTTCTTCTTCTTCTTCTTCTTCTTCTTCTTCTTCTTCTTCTTCTTCTTCTTCTTCTTCTTCTTCTTCTTCTTCTTCTTCTTCTTTTTTCTTCCTTCTTCTTCGTCTTTATTGGAATTTATTTAGAAAGATGTGAGGGGAGAGAAAGAGAAGTATGTGTTCTGGAGAGGCTTCTCCAGAGTGGAAATAATCAAATAAGAGAAATATAGAGACAAATAAAGGAGATATGTGTTCAAGAGAAAACACGGGCTTGAAGAGCAAGCATCAATTCTGTGTAATTTTTTTTTTAACACATATGGCTGATTCTTTGATGGCTTCTGAGATGTAATGAGATTCTCCCTGCCTGGAAGGAGTTCCCAGTGTGGTGGCATTGGACACCAGACAGAATTGCTCCATAGGAGAGTTAGTGTGAGAATGGGTAGGGACTGAAAATGCAAGTCAGGACATAATTCTGGCAGAGGGAAAGCTTTAGATAGGTCTTGACAAATTAACAAACCTGTTACACCAGAAATTATTCTTAGATTTCTCAAGATTTCATGGTTCTTAGAGGAAGAGTGGATGGGAGTGGGTGGAAAAGGTGTGTGTGTTTGTGTGTGTGTGTGTCATTCTAATATCAGGAATGGCCTTAGAGCTTAGATAGTGAATGCAGCCCAGCCTATACACAGAGAGGAATGAAGCTGTATTTCCAAAAGTTATGTAATGTAAATTGTCAGTAGAGTTTTAATTCCAAAAGAAAAGAAAATTATAAAGCTGGAATTCTATCACCTATAAAATACACATTAAGAAGAAAAAATATAGGTCTTGAAAAATATTTTATTTATTTTTATTTGGGGGGCCATACCCAGTTGTTCTCAGTGTTTACTCCTCGCTCTGTGCTTAGGCATCATTCCTGGTGGTGCTTGGGGGGCTGTATATGGTGCTGGTGATTGTACCTGGTTTGCCTGTGAACAAGGCAATCACCTGTGCTCTCTTTCTGGTCCCTATTGTGTACATTTAATATTGTGTGCATTATTGGCTAGAACAACCCCAGTTTCTACTATCAAGACTGTCTGGTTGTCTGATCATATTCGCTATCTTCATTTATTCCTCTAAGGATGAAGTATACCTGTACTTACCTAAGGACAACCCTTTCATTAATACTTTTTTGGTTCTCATCTTTCCTGAACCATCTTTCTCTCCTTTTCTCCTTGAATATTTCCACTAGGACGTAAATGTGCTCAGTATCTCCCATCATCCCTTTCATCAACATCTCTTCCAACTTCCAACTAATTCTGTCAGACCCTTCACAGGGCCTGGCTGGAAAGGTTTGTCTTGAGTCCTGATCTCCACCTCCTCAATGCATTTTAAAAAAAAACAACCTCACTGCCACATCATTTGCATTGCTCACTGAGTTACAGGTTGTGGGTGTACCTCCTCACTCTTTGTTTATGTCTGGTATCGATCGGGATTCTCTGAGTGGCATGTGGTAGAATGAAATATAGATGCACTCCTATATTCACTGCAACATTATTTGCAATAGCTCAGATAAGGAACCAACCCAAGTGCCCATCGATGGATGATTGGATAAAGAGGATGTGCTGCATTTTCACAATGGGGTACTAAGTGGCTATAAAAACGATGACATCTGGCCATTTGTGACAAAATTACTGTAACTTGAGGGGATTGTATCAATTGAAATAGGTTGCAGGGAGAAAGGCAAATATTGGATGATTTCACTCATATGTGGAATATAAAGAAAGTAGCAAATAAACAGAAAAGGCAAGTGAAAGCAGACTGTTGAGCAGAACTCAAATGAGCAGAGGGGAGAGTTGTGGGCTACAGTGGATATTGGTGCTTTGGTGATGGGCATAGTGTGGTAATGCATATTCGAAGACGTATGAGTCTGTAATTCCTAAAACATACACATAATTTAAAATGAGTATCACTCAATTAAAAACATTTAGTTAGGCATGCCTTTCTTGTGGGAGGCTCTGGGTTTGATCCTTGACATGGAAATAAAATGAAATTATAAAATAAAGATTTTAAGGGAGGCTTAAATATAAGGTGACAGGCCAGTGGTTTTCAGCCTTTCTATACCCACAGACTGGTAGTTAAAGACTGGTGGTCTATACAGTTCCTTAATTCAAATCCTAGCCTTGGTATTGAGTTCTTTCTTTTCTGGCCCCTGACTTCACACACCTATTCACCAGCATGTCATGCCTGGGGGAGCTTCTAAAACACCCACATCTAAGAATCTGGGGTATCTTGTCATGGGATGGCTGGCACAGACTTTGTTTCCTACTTCTACTCCTGTCCCATAATCGATTCCCCACATTTAAGAATGTAAATCAGGGGCCTGGAGTGATAGTACAGCGGGTAGGGCATTTTCCTTGCACGCGGCCGACCCGGGTTTGATTTCCAGCATCCCGTATGGTCCTTTGAGCATTGCCAGGAATAATTCCTGAGTGCAGAGCCAGGAGTAACCCCTGTGCATAGCCGGGTGTGCCCCCCCACCCCCAAAAAAAGCAAAGAAAAAAGAATGTAAATCAGATCCTGTCAAGCCTATGGCTTAAAATTCTCTAATAAGCCCATCCACAGGCATAAAGGGTAAAGAAGCTGTTGTATAGAATACTCCTCTGCCATTAAAAGAGGCAAAATAGGGCCTGCAGGGACAAACTGGATGGAACGTGAGGTGATTATGTTCAGTGAAATAAGTAAGGAAGTGAGAGGCAATTATGAGAGGCAATTATCGGATGATTTCACTCATATGTGGAATAAGAATAATTAAAGCAAATGAACTGGCAAAAACCAACAAAACTAACTCTTAGAGTGGGTGAAAACTGTCAAGGTTAACAGAGGGAAAGAGGCGGGAAATGCATTTGGGTGAATGAGTCTGAGGAATCTTGTATACATAGACACATAGGTGTTGAGTTATATACCCCTCAAGTCCTAGAATGTAAGCTAGTGATAAGTGCAGAAAATTAAAACTGTGAAAGAAATTCTTGAACTCTGCCCTTTCTACTTACATGTGTAAAGCCAACACCCGAAATACCATAATATTGTAAACAAATGATGAACCCATAAAAAATATTTACCCATGGTCCCAGAGTATAGGGAGGAGAAGGGCAGAATAGGAAAGAAATCAAAGGGGCAAAATGATGGACAGGAATGGGACCAATGGGGAGCAGAGGTCTAGGAATCTGAGTACATTGGTGGGATAAAGGAGTGGTCATTATCACTATCGCTATCATCCCATTGATACTTGATTTGCTGGAGCAGGCCCAGTAACATCTCCATTTGTCCTAGCCCTGAGATTTTAGCAGTCTCTCTACTCGTCCTTCCCAACGGTGCTGCAGTAGAGGCTCTTTTAAGGTCAGGAGAATGAGACCCATCATTGTTACTGTATTTGGCATAAGAATACGCCATGGGGAGCTTGCCAGGCTCTCCCATGCGGGCAGGAAAACTCTCAGTAGCTTGCCAGGTTCTCTGAGAGGGAGAACTAGGCTATAAGATGTTCTTTCGGGAGCTTGGTTTTATAGTCTCTGGACATTGGCCATTGATGGGATTATATGGCGCTGGGGGCAATTTCTGGGTGTGACTGCCTAGCTACTGGAAAATGGGGGATCTGGACGGAAGAGGCCCAGTCACAATCCAAGCAGGCCTGGAGATCTCAGCCCGGGTCTCACACACCTGGGTTCCTCTGCTGGTTCCTTCATGCATGAGGCTCATCTGAATGTGTGCAGAGGGGCCTTGAGCATGGCTGTGGCTAGGTTCTGGAGGTCTTCGGCTGCCGGGGCTCTGCTCGGGCTTGGGAGGGAAAATCAACCCACCCCCTCCGAGGGACCCGGTGAAGACAGTGAGGTGAGGGGACAAGAGACTCTGCCAAAGGAGTGGTGTAGCTAAATATCCAAACCACAGTGTTAAAAACACTGCAAACAAGAGATCCGAACTTCACCAACCATACTCGGAAATGTGTCTGTCACGGTGGCGGGCTAGGGATGGGGATGGGAGAGGGACTGGGGGGTGGGTGGGAAGTAATCTGGGAGCCCTGGGGGAGGGAAAAAGACTCTGGTGGTAGATTTGGTGCTGGAACATTGCATGTCTAAAACCCAACTATGAATGACTATCAATCATGGCACCTTAATAAAATATTTTTAAAAATCAAAAACTTGAAAATGCCTCTAGCTCAGTTTTAAAAATGTTATTGGGTCTGAGAGATAGGACAGAGAGTAAGGTTCTTGCCTTGTATTCAGCTGACCCCAGTTCTCCTGGCACAGCTTATGATCCCATGAGCACCCACCACCAGGAGTGATCTCTGAGCACAGAGCCAAGATTATAGTAGGTATGGCTCTATTCTGCCACCCTAGAGAAATAAGTTGTTGTGGGGTCCACAGCTGGCAATGCTTCTGGTATGCGGTGCTTAGGATTGATCCCAGGGCCTCACACATGCAAGGCATATGCTCTGCCATTGGGTCACATCCAGGGCCCATGAACTACAACAGTTACTGGAGGGAGTGTGGTGGAAGAAAAGGGTGCGGAGTCTTTTTGGTGATGGGATGACACTGGAACGTTGATGATGAGTTCTATGAAGTCTAGACACATAGGAGTGTTAAGTTATATGATGTAAACTAGTGACACATGAAGAAAACGGTTACTTCTGGCTTTGCACTCAGGAATTACTCCTGGCAGTACTTGGGGGTCCATGTGGGATGTCGGGGATTGAACCCACATCTTCCTCGTGCAAGGCAAACACACTACCCTCTGTACTATTGCTCCGGCCCCCCATGGGAGAAATTCTTGAACTGTGCCCTTTCAAATTGGCATTACCTCTGAGCCTCTACTGCTTCCTGTAGAGACCCAGGGAGGGGTTGTTGTTGCTGTTTCCTCTCCGAGCCCTGTGCAGCGTCTCACCTGCTCTCTACTTATTTGTGCTCTTGAGTGCACCCAGTGCCTTCTTATCTGAAGGTCTTTTTTTTTTTAAGACCAAAATTTTGTATATTCTACTCACTGTATCATTGTCATTGATTTGCTCGAGCGGGCACCAGTAACGTCTCCATTGTAAGACTTGTTGTTACTGGTTTTGACATATCAAATATGCCACGGGTAGCTTGCCAGGCTCTGCTGTGAAGGCAAGATACTTTCGGTAGCTTGTCAGGCTCTCTGAGAGGGACGGAGGAATCGAACCCGGGTCGGCCACGTGCAAGGCAGATGCCCTACCCGCTGTGCTATCGCTCCAGCCCAAGCTATTATTCTAATAGATTCTTTTATTCACTAAGCAAATGTTATTGCATTTCACTTAAACAAAAGGCAACAGTAAGTATCATTTGATCTTAGGTTATAGTAAACTAATTAATTTAGGTGTTCGAATGAAATGTTAACTATTGAAATGCAATGAGAAAACATCAATAAACTAGGTAATTAATAAAAGTTTCTATTGTTCCCACTGCAAAGTGGGAATCTGCACATGGCCAGACCAAGTAGAGTTGTGAGTAGTCTTAGCAAGACTATTTGGTGTAGTAGAGAAAACTAATAAATTTTCACTTTAATGTTTTGGAATACGATCTCTTCCTTCCTTCCTTCCTTCCTTCCTTCCTTCCTTCCTTCCTTCCTTCCTTCCTTCCTTTCTTTCTTTCTTTCTTTCTTTCTTTCTTTCTTTCTTTCTTTCTAGTAACAAAGCTTTCATGTTCGAGTTTCAATCATACAATGATCAAACACTCAAACACCCATCCCCCCACCAGTGCACATTCTCTACCACCAATGTCTCCAATATCCCTCCCATCCCAACCCTCCCCCTGCCTCCATGGCAGACAATTTCCCCCATACTCTCTTTCTATGTTTGGGCCTTATGGTTTGCAATACAGATACTGAGAGGTTATCACTTTTGGACCTTTATCTACATTTCAGCACACATCTCCCATCCCAAATGATTCTCTGAGGGTCTTTTGTAGGATCTTTTTCTCCTGAAGTTTCCACTATGAATCTCCGAGTCACTGGCCTCTCGTCTCTCCTTTGAAATCTTAGTCCTGAAACCTCCTCAGAGATGCTTTCCAACCTGCCGTAGTACACTGTGCCCATTCTTTGTGTTGTGCCTCTCGATCATGGAACAGTTTCTATCTGTATAATTAGTGGAAACTAAGAATGTAATAAACTAAAAGCTCTGAAATGTTTCTCTGCGAAGCCAAGGGAGCAATTTAAGAAAGGGAGCTTAATTAATAGTTTTAAATGCTGCTCATAGACTGCAGATGATGATGGTGATGGTGATGACAATGACAGCTAATGATGATGGTTCCCGTGAACCTGGCACTGTGCCAGGCATTGTGCGCACATTGGATTATTGAGTCCCACAGCCTCTCTCTTGGCAGGAAATTCTATTGTCCCCATTGTACAGAGACCACAGAGATCCGCTAAGGCCAGGCACAGTGTCTGGCACATGGCAGCTTTCAATGAATGTATGCTATGTGAATGAATGGGTTTCTCCAAGGTCCTGGAGTGGACAAGCAGCAAAGTTGAGAATCTACCCTAGATCTTTGTGAAATCAAAGTTCACATTTTTGTCGAGTGAACTGCATTTTCTAAGATGCTTAAAATACTGAAGTACTTTTTTTTTTTCCTTTTGGGTCACATCCAGCAGTGCATAAGGGTTACTCCTGGCTTTGCACTCAGGAATTAATCCTGGTGGTGCTCAGGGGACCATATAGGATGCTGGGAATCGAAGCCTGGTTGGCTGCATGCAAGGCAAATGCCCTACCCGCTGTACTATCGCTCCAGCCCCCAAATACTGAAGTATTTCTTAACAGATTGAGACAGAGAAGCATCATATATGATAGACGATTTCTTATCTATTTACTTGTTTGTTGAGTTTCCTTGGCAGTGCTTAGGAAGCCCTAGGTCTTCTGATAATTCTTGGCCAACTGGGCTGGAAGTTCAATGCAAGGGCCTGAAGATAAAGTCAGACTGGGACTTGGAAGTGTGGGGGCCAACCGGACCACTCCAGCAATGCTTTGGTAGCCTCCAAACCATACCAGGAAGTGTGCAGGGGACCGTAAGGTGCTGAGGATTGAACAGGGGTCAGCTGCATGCAAGGCAAGTACCTTAACTTCTGGACTCTTCAGGCCCTTATTCATTTTCAAAATTCAATAAGTACAATTAACTTCAAGATCAATAAAACTTTGGAAATTTGGACTTGAAATTATTTTGGAGGGACAATTGAGTTAGTAAAAGTGAATAGGATGAACTCGGTTTATCAAGTTAGGGAAGAAATCAGATCAAACAATTCCCTTAAGTACTCCAGAGCTATCTTCTGATGTTAAATAAAGGCCCACTGCACAAAGAAAAATAAGACTGTGTTATGGAGATATGTGCAGTAAAAACCCCACTTGGATGGTATTGAGGGTGAGTATATCTAATGTAAGTTCATATTTGATAAACTACAGAAGCTAGTAGAACACCCAGAACTGGGGGCTATCTGGATGTGTTTGTTGGTGTTTATTCCATTATGAGACATATTTAGAGTTTGTAATCTTTGTAGACTTTTTGGAGGGTGCTAAAGATTTCACACGAAGTGAAGTCTATTTTGGGAAATAGTCTCTGCCTTTGTAAAGTTCATCATCTCATTAGGGTGACGATACTGACTTGCGGGTGAATCACCTGTAAAACTATTGATGAAATAAATGGATGAAGGGCCGGAGCGATAGCACAGCGGGTAGGGCGTTTGCCTTGCACGCGGCCGACCCGGGTTCGATCCCCGGCATCCCATATGGTCCCCCAAGCACTGCCAGGAGTAATTCTTGAGTGCAAAGCCAGGAGTAACCCCTGAGCATCGCTGGGTGTGACCCAAAAAGCAAAAAAAAAAAAAAAAAATGGATGAAGAATGTTTGGTAGAAGAAGGATTAGAATCAGCAGTGGAAGAAGTAGGTGGCTTTGAACTTGTGTTACATAGGAAAGGACTTCACAAGGATTGGTAGAGAGGAGAGGGAGGATGGTCTAGGCACAGACAAGATATGCATGGTTTACAAGATTTGCCCAAAGGGCAGACAGGACTGGAGAGAAACAGAGGGGGTTTGGAGGAGAGGATTAGGGAATGAGAACTGATAGTAGAGGGCATGAGATGTGATTGACTGTGGGGAGCTATGGGTTGTGGGTTGTGAGATCTGATGTAATTTGAAGGAATAGTTGTAAGGGGATAAATCATGTAGTGGATGTGGAACATTTAGAACTACAACCAGATTCAAATAGGAAATGCTAATGAGGGGAAGATTTCCTCTGTTCTTGTTTTATTTATTTATCTTTTTTTGGTTTGTGAGTCACACCTGGCTGTGCCTAGGGCTTACTCTGACACTGTGCTCAGGGATCACTCCTGGTGGGTTTGGGGTGGGGAGCATATGTGGTGGTGGGAATCTACCTGGGATGACTGTGTGCAAAGCAAGGGCCTTATCCCCTGCACTATTGCTCTGGCCCCCAAGATTTCTTTTTTCTTTTTTATTGAATAACCATGAGATCCACAATTACAAAGCTGCTCATGATTGGGTTTTAGTCATACAATGTTCCAACACCCATCCCTCCACCAGTGTACATTTCCTATTACCAATGGCCCCAGTTTCCCTCCACTCCCACTAGCCACCCCCACCCTCCACTGCAACCTGCCACACCCCACCAGCCTGTCTCTATGGCAGAACTTTCTCTCTCTCTCTCTCTCTCTTTCTCTCTCTCCTCTCTCTCCCTTCCCCAAGATTTCTTAATGTCAACCTTTCCTATGCTCTTTTCACTACAAATTATTTGGACCTTATTAAAATATCACCTGTATCACGTGATATTTTTATTTAAGTTGATTTTACTTAAAAAAACTCCCATAAATTAATAAGGGATGTGACTTTCATAGTGTGCATGACATGTGTGTGCCCCTGAGTGCCATCCCTAGCACTGCCTGCTACCTTGGTTGCCCCAACCTTGGTACTCCCCAAGCCCAATGCCATTGGGCGTTAGTCCCAGGTCTATCATTACCTCCACTACCACAAAACACAACTGAAAAGAAAAACCACAACTGAAATTTAGCTGTGCCTTAACAATCTTTACCACTATTTAGTTAATATTTTTCTTTCAACTGACCCACCTGTTTAAAATTCTGAAGTATACCTCATGCAACAGCACTTATTAAATCAGAGATATTTTGTACTAGTTGTAATTTTCTTAGCGCATGTTACAAGAAACGTTTGCCACTAAAAGAAATTCAGCTGTGCATCACTATTTTTTAAAAATCAAATCACCGTGAAATACAGTTACAGAACTTCCATGTTTAAGTTTCAGTCATACAATGATCAAACACTCATCCCTCCACCAGTGTCTCCAGTACTATACCCCCCCCCCCAAATTTTCCAGCCCTGCCCCTGACTCTATGGCAGATAATTTCCCCCATACTTTCTCTGTACTTTTGGGCATTATGGTTTGCAGTATAAATACTGAGAGGCTATCATCTTTGGTCCTTTATCTACTTTCAGCACACATCTCTTATCCCGAATGATTCCTCCAACCATCACTGACTTAGTGATCCTTTCTCTATTTCAAATGTCTTCTCCTCCAGCTCATGAACGAGGCTTCCAACCTCTCCCTGGAGCAATATTCCTCACCCTTGTCTCTACTGTCCTTGGATGTCAGTCTCATATTATGTTCTTTTATATTCTATCTTATGCCCAACAATGACTGGAGTGCTCCACTTCTGGGAGCACACAGAGTCCCAAAGACAGAGTTGATGTTGGTGACCTGATGGGGCTCAGCCTTCATTTATTGGATACCACCTATGTCCAAACTGCCATGCTGGTGAAGAAAATATGAATAACATACAGCTTATGCTTTTCATGGATTCGAATGAAACTGGGAGAAAGTGAAATGCAAATACGAAAGTGAGCTGTTGTCTCAATGAAGCCAATAGGTGCTTTGGGGAATGGCTTTTCATTTAAAATCTCACATCCGTTTTGCTAGAGGGGCTACTGAGTGAGCAGAACTTGGGTTGGGGCAGGTCTTCTCAAATCCCGTTCACTGCAGCATGTATAGGGCGCACACTGCATGATGCTTTTGAGAATCTGATAGTGAGTGTGTTTTAGCACATGATCGACCAGAAATCAAAGGATGAAGGGGGAGGTGTGGGGCTGAGAGGGGGAAAGGACCATTAAGAGATTTGACAAGTATGTCCCCAGGGCTTATGAAAGGAGAAATTCATGGCCAGGTCTGGGTACCAGAAATACCTTTTCTCAAAATCTTGGTATTTCTGATGAACCTTGTTTTTGTTTGTTTTGGTTCTGGGGTCAGCCCAGAAGTATTCAGAGGGCTATTCTTGGCTCTCTGCTTAGGAGTGACCCCAGGCAGTGCTCAGGGGACCATATATGTTTAGTCAGGGTCTATGAGATGCAGTGCAAGCACCTTAACCTTGTACTGTCTCTCTAGCCTCTCAGATGAACTTTGAAGCGTGGTATGATGTAAAAGGCAGAGATGGAAGGGGACCTCCCGTGGAAAAGGCATCAACAAGGCACCAATGAGGGAAAGATAGGCGCTTGTTTGGGAGAAGAGCAAGTCTCTGCAGTTATTTTAAGGGAATGTGAGGAGAGGAAGGTGGAGGGGAAGATGTGGCCTCTTAGATGTTGAATTGATCTGGGTCTCCATCTGTCGGAGATTAGGAGCCCTTGAAAGCCAGGAGATGACTAGTTTCACTTTATGCAACCAGTGACTATGAATCAGAGGGAGGAATAAAGTGTAAACTGGAGACTTAGGAAGACATTTCAGTAGCTGGGGAGAAATAACGAGGTCCGGAATGGTCACTATGATGGAGGTCTGGGCTAGAGGGACCAAAGGGAGAGTAAAGAAGAATCCTAAATGTTAAGTGTCCCTAAAGATAGGGGAATCACAGAGAAATAACTCCTTGATGAATAAAAAAGGTATGGGAGCCTCAAATTCTGTTTCCAAAGAAAAAAACCAACTGCAGACCTGTCTTCCAGGAATGCTACCTTGGCACAAGTCAAGAACAGTAATGTCGGGCTGGAGCAATAGCACAGAGGGTAGGGCGTTTGCCTTGCACGTGGCCAACCTGGGTTCCATTCCCAGCATCCCATATGGTCCCCTGAGCACCGCCAGGGGTAATTCCTGAGTGCAGAGCCAGGAGTACCCCTGTGCATCGCTGGGTGTGACCCAAAAAGGAAAAAAGATAGAACAATAGTGTCTTTTTCTGTGCAGACCAGATGCCTCTGGTGCATATAAGTCTGCAGAGAAAGTATACAGCTGTTTATCCTGGAGCTTAGAAAAACCAGTGTAAGGGAGCTAACCAAGTAGCAACTGCTCCTTTACTCACAAGGAAGAATTCTCTGTGGGAATTTCACTTCTCTCCTCTCCCTGCCAAGTACAACAGCTGCAATCATATCTTTCTCCCTGATATCATAATCAACATTCCTTAATATTCCAGTCACCCAGGCCTGAGTGATAGTACAGCAGGTTGGGCATTTGCCTCACACACAGTGAACACAGGTTCAATCCCCGGCATCCTACATGGTCCCCCAAGCACTGCCAGGAGTAATTCCTGGGTGCAGAGACTGGAGTAACCCCTGAGTATCACCAGGGGTGACCCAAAAAGCCAAAAAAATAATTCCAGTCACCAATGATGCCGCCTCTTTCCTTGTAATTTAAGTGATTGAGTCCACTATATTGATGGCCAGTTGCTTCTCAGTCTATGTGCTGACCCTAGATTAGGGACAGTTACATTCAGGATGCCTCTATTCCAAATCCTTATTTTTCATGGGGAAAGGGTCTGATGTTCTATGACTGCCTCATGGTTTCACCTCTACACAGAGAGACATCTAGGGGCTAGTACAGGAGTTAGGGCTTGTATTTGGCATCTGCCTGACCTGGGCTCTATTCCTGGCACCACATGGTCCATGAGCATCACTGGATAGACCCCAAGTTCCTGGGTGGTGCGTGGATCCCCAACACTGAAGGACCTGAGCAGCACTGCATCCTGGGGCCCTTGCACTGAACCTCCAGCCTGCTTAACTGGGAATTGCTGGTGGGGCCCCCACTGAATAAAAAAGGTGTTTATCTTGAAGACATTGAGCAAAACATCTCTGGAAGGCTTGACATGAGCATGCTAAAACTCTGATACCCAGCTAGGAGCAAAGAGTTAGAAGATGAATGAGAGCTCTTGGCAGTATGAAATTCTCCAGAACAGGGTGGAACTTGACCTTTCACTGCACAGCAGAGATCAGGGTGGTTCTCTTTACCTGTCCTTGGAAACTTTCCTAGAGAACCAACTCTCTAAATGGAGAAAGCAGCAAAATCCGCTTTGAAAAATTTGGCTTTATTTTCGCTTCTATAATTGAGTTCTCTTAGAGATCAGGCTGATATTAGAGGTGTGGTACCTGAGATGAAATGCACTTACTTTTTAAAAAAATTTATTTATTAGTGAGTCACAGTGAGGGTACAGTTACAGATTTATACATTTTCGTGCTCATGTTTCCCTCATACAAAGTTCGAGAACCCATCCCTTCACCAGTGCCCATTCTCCACCACAAATAAACTCAGCATCCCTCCCACCCCCCCAATCCCATCTCCCCCCACCCTCCCCTGCCACTGTGGCAGGGTATTCCCTTTTGTTCTCTCTCTCTAATTAGGTGTTGTGGTTTGGAATAAAGGTGTTGAGTGGCCATTGTGTTCAGTCTCTAGTCTACATTCAGCATGCTTCACCCTTCCCCCGCGTGGCCTCCAACGACATTTTACTTGGTGTTCCCTTCTCTATCTGAGCTGCCTTTTTCCCAGAATGTGAGGCCAGCTTCCAAGCCATGGAGTCAAACCTCCTGATACTTATTTCTACTATTCTTGGGTATTAGTCTCCTGCTCTGTTATTCTATATTCCACTGATGAGTGAAATGCACGAACTTTTAATTGTAACAAACAGGGCAAAGCAACTCCTGGGAAACCACTTCCCGGGCAGGATGTGGAGGCTGAATTCTTCTAATGGAAGCTTGTAACAGTGACTCACTCCCTTTCATCCCTATCCACACTCAGGGGCTGGTGGAGTTCTAGGAAGTCTATAGCTAATTTAGTGCTATAAAAGACAGAAGCTCTGTGCAAGGGATCTGTATTCCCAGTTATCAAAGACGCCAACGCTGTCTCCTCGCTAGCGGGAACCCCACGTGAGCCCCGAGAATGCTGCCAGATGTCTCTGAATAGGCACCTTCTGTTTTATAGCCCCGAATACTGAACACATAAAAATAGTGGCTATTCTCAGATTAGAAATCAAAAGTTTAAATAGACACTAAACTCTTGGAGTCTATCGCGACACCTAGGTCTTTATATTGCTGAAGAGGCAATAGATTATTCAGAATCAAATTTATGTTTTCAGTGAATGTAAGTGGTGGGTTTGTGAAATGATGTTTTTAATTTGTGGCATGATTTCTGTGCTGCACCAACTTTTCTTTTTCAATAACAATGCCTCATTAGAATGAGTGGCTGCGAGGGAATGCATTCATTCAAACATATATTTATTTATGTGTTCATGTATACACATTTATTTAACAAAGATTTATTTACTGTTTGCCAAGCTCTCTGCAGAACTTTTCAAAAAGAGGAAAAACTGGCTTTCATACTTTAAAATGGCCCTCTAAAGTAATGCTCCATTGTATCACGCTAATTCCAAGATATATTAATTTTATTCATAGCATCTGAATTCAGAATATCACTACCAGTGACACATAATTGTTTATATGCACTGTCACTGTAGCACTGTCATCCTGTTGTTCATTGATTTGCTTGAGCGGGCACCAGTAACGTCTCCATTGTGAGACTTGTTGTTACTGTTTTTGGCATATATCGAACACGCCACGGGTAGCTTACCAGGCTCTACAAGGCAAACATCCTACTCGCTGTGCTATCACAATATTAATTTTTAAGAAGCACACGAAACAATGGTGCATTTTGTTATTGGTGATGCATGACATTCTATAGGTGATTTTTATACTATACTATTATTGGCACATGTCCCCCCCCAATATGATGGTCTCCACTGCAGTTTATTATTGATAATAAATTCTAGGTTCAGGCATTGAGGGTGACATGAGCATGCTAAAACTCTGATACTCAGCTAGGAACAAAGAGAAGATGAATGGAGATCTACAGGCAGTATGAAATTCGCCAGTGTTTTGTGTCTCTGTCTCTTCTCATCCTTTCTGGTCTGCTACATAAATCCAGTGTGGTAGACTGCTGAACAGCAGAGGGGAACAGGAGGATGAGAAATGGCTCTGAAGGCTGCAGTGTGGAAGATGGGAGTAAGAGTTAGTACCTGTACCTGATGGTAAAATGAGTAACATTACAACAACATTTATTTTGTCCTATCACTCAGTTCTAATACAAGATTTTTCAACTTTCTTGATGTCCTGAGAATCAAAAAATAAAATTGTTGTTTATTTAAAGCGTTCAGGCAATAATTTATGTTCCTGTATAATGTGAACCTTCATGGAGCTAGTTAAAGCATCCATATCTCACATTGACATCTGTAGCTATATGTTTAGGTGAGAACGTTTAAGTTCTCTCTGAGCAAATGTTAATCATGCATGGAGTATTTTTAACTATAATCATTTATTAGATTCTCAGGCTATCTTATCATTGGAAATTTGTACTCTTCCACCACTCTTTCCTGATTTCCTCCATCTCTTTACTTCTGGAAACCACCTCTATTTTCTTTTTCTATGAATTCAAAATCCGTTTTAAATTCCATGTTTAAATGATATCACACTATTTTTCCCCCCATCTGACATTTCATTTAGCATAATTCTCTCTAGGTTCATCCATGCTGTTGAAAACAAAAGGATCCACTTTTTGTTTTTATGAATATACAAAATTAATATATTCCATGGCGAATGTGTATGTTTTCTTTATCATTCATCCACTGATGGACATTTAGACTTTCTGTATTTTCACTATTGTGAATAATGCTGAAGTAAATATGTCTTTACTTCAGGAGGAATGTATCTTCAGAATATAGATTATAGATTTCACCAGCTGATTCTTCAGAAGGTTGAATCAAATTCTGTTTTTTATAGGGTTCACATTTAGCAGTACACGTGAGGCCCTGGGACCACTTGTAGAGTACATGACAATCAATGCAGTGCTGGGAATCTAACAGGGCCTTGCATATGTTAGGCACATGCTCCACCACTTGAGGCCATATCCCTGGCCCCTGTCACCATATATATATATATGTATATATATACACACACATATATACACACATACATGTATATGTATTTACACACATATGTATATGTGTGTGTTTAATTATAGCACGTGTTTATTTTTATTTTTGATATTCAGTATGCAAGTGGTTCCTGTTAAGGATGGAAGTCACTGTCATCCCGTTGCTCATTGAATTGTTCGAGCGGGCACCAGTAATGTCTCTTATTGAGAGACTTATTGTTACTGTTTTTGGCATATCCCATACATACGGGTAGCTTGCCAGGCTCTGCCGCGCGGGCGAGATACTCTCGGTAGCTTGCCGGGCTCTCTGAGAGGGGCAGAAGAATCGAACTTGGGTCGGCCTCGTGAAAGGCAAATGCCTAACCGCTGTGCTATCGCTCCAGCCCATTTTTGATATTATAATAATATATACAAAGCTTTATAATATAGGTTCAGTTATTCTCCTTTGCTCTACATACAATAGTTGTAAAGTGCATTGCATTTTCATACATTAAAGATTTGACATGGCAATGTTTTTTTTTAATTATTATTAAAGAGCTATGGTTTACAAAGTTACTGATAGTTGAGTTTTAGGCATACAATAATTGAACACCAGTTTCTCCATCAGTGTCAATTTCCCTCCTTTTTAATTTAATTTTGTTTGTGTGAGCTATGGCACAGCGGGTAGGGCATTTGATTCTTCCGTCCCTCTCGGAGAGCATGGCAAGCTATCGAGAGTATCCTGCCGCACGGCAGAGCCTGGCAAGCTACCTGTGGAGCATTCGATTTGCCAAAAACAGTAACAAGTCTCATAATAGAGACGTTACTGGTGCCCGATCGAGTAAATCGATGAACAACGGGAAGACTGCTACAGTGCTACAGTTTTGGGACCATACCTAGTAGTCCTTGGGGGTTACTTCTGGCTCTGCACTCAGGAATCATCTTGGCAGGCTTTAGAACCACATGGGATACAGGGGATCCAACCTGGGTTTGCCATGTGCAAGGCAAGAGTCTTATGCACTGTACTATCACTCTGCCCCCATATTTTAAATTTTCTAAAGAAACCTCAATGATGGTTTACAGAGTGACTTACCAGTTTACATTCCCACCAACAGTACACAAGGATCCCTTTCTGTCCACACCCTTTCCAATATTTACTTCTTACTCATTTGATAACAGATATTCTAACAGTGTGAGATTCAATGTGTGTGTATTTTTGTGTGTGTGGTTTTTAATCAAACACAGTCTTTAGAAAATTATATTCCTTCAAAATAGGTGTTCACTGCGCGTTGTTATCTTTGTTTCTTTGGAAGGTAGGGCTCAGGGGAGGTAAATGGCTTACCCAGCATCCCACAGTATGGGGTCGAAACAGGATTCCAGCTTTGGTATTTTGTGCTTTGCGTTCACTCCACTTTCTATATGCTACCTAGCATTTCACAGTCCTAGAACTGGCACTGGCTTTATGTCTAGTCCTGAGAATTCCCAGGAACAATGCAGTAGACAGACAATCATATTAAGGAACATCAAGTCCAAATTTAGAGCTACTCAGCTGATTTCCATCTTCAGCCCAGGCACATGAATAGGACCAGAGTGAGGAGGCAGAGCAACCCAGGAAGTACCTGGTGAGTTAAGTGCTGAGGTTCAAGTATTTGTTACTTCACTCTAATGAGATCCCTAAAGAGCAGAATTGCTGTTGTATCTAAGATCTTAGAACTCATTGACAGGCATTTTAATAAAGTCCAGGATCCCAAGAGGAGCTTGTTGTAGGTATGAACTCAGAGACTATAGTTGGAAGCTGATGAATAATTTTAATTATGTTTCTAATATTTATGAAAAGGTTCTGCCATCAATGGATTTCTCCTTACATTTTGATTACATGTCAAACTCAAGGAAATTTAAAATGCCTTGCTTATTATTGTTGAAAGTTACTGTTATTTTGCTTTTGAGCTTTTGAACAGCTAAGAAGAATGTTACAGATTATAAGGAATTCAAGCTTTCAACTCTCAAAGGTTGAAATTTAAATCTGAGAATAAGAATGGACTCTTAAATTTTCCCCTTAGCCTATTTTAAAATTTCTTCTCCTAAGAATCACAAAAGTAAGTAGTTTTTAGAATATTCATTTAGGGGAAATATCATCAGCAAACAGCTAAAATAGTCATCTTTTTTTAAAAATAGATTTATTTTTTTAAAATAGATTTATTTATTTTTGGGTTTAGGGTCACACCCAGTGGTATTCTGGGATGATTCCTGGCTCTGTGCTCAGGAATCACTCCTGGTGGGAACTTGGGGGACCATTTGGGGTACTGGGGTTTGAACCCACACTGCCCACATGCGAGGCAAGTGCCTTACCCTGTATACTATCTTCACCTCCTGGAAAGTTCAGTTTTCTAATGAAGCATCAGGCAGCACAACTAATTACTATCAGTCTTTTTTTTTTTTTTTTTTGTCACAGTCTCTTGACCATCACCAAGTTTGATTTAGTACTGGGATACCTTTTTTTTTTTTTTAAAATTGAATCACTGTGAGATACAAAGCTTTCATGACTGAGTTTCAGTCATAAAATGATAGTAATGAACTACTTGTTACATTGAGCGAGATGTCTCATAAGAGATTTCTTTCCTGTCTTTTAGCGTGTCCAATATAAGAATAAGAACACACTGGAGAGAACTAGCATATTCTAAACTTGAGTTATAATGAATGCATAGTGTGAACTTCATAATGCAAACAAGGATCATGGGGGGGCTGTCTTTTAAAAATCTTAGAAGGGGAAAAGGCAGCATTGTTGACACACCAAGAGGGGAAGCTTGGGACCTTACCTTTGAAGTTGCGTACTGAATTTGGGTCGAGAAAGAGAGCACTACAGATGAGGATTTGATGCAAATGGCAGTGCGGCTGCAGCTGCAGTTGGTGTTCTGGGGACTTGTAGGATCCCCCCGTGAGTCTTTGCCCAGGGAGCGAGATGAGGTCATCTGTATGTTGCACTGGGCAGAGAAACCCTCTAAGTGAAAGCTCTCAGGAAAATGCCACAGAGAGCGGTCAGTGTGGCAGCGGGGCAGGACGCTGGAAACTGCTGTGCTTGGGAAAGAGCCTCGGTGTTGACAAGGAGCGTTTCCCACATCATAGTTGCACAATGTTTGGTGAGTCCTTGACTTTTTGGTGAAAATAAGCACTTGTACAGACTGTGTGGGAATGAAACCATCCCGCCACTACCCCATTTGGGCTGTAGTGGGCTGTCTGTCGGGTCACAAACAGAGAGTGCTTGGTGCAGTTGTGCCAGGTGAATGAATATATCCTGCCCTCCTCTCCTGACACCGACCTAGAAACTTCTACACGATCTTGCTTGCTGGGTGCTTTGTTTTTTCTCCCTCAGTGTGGATAAAAAGATCTGCCCTGTCTCTGAAAATAGCAGCAGCATAATCTGCAGAAATGCTTTTGTCATTTTCTTGTGGCCATGAAACTTAAGGCTTTGTTCCATGGAGGAAAGTCAGCAAGAATTCTCTGTTAAGTCTATTTTTTTTCCTCTTTTTCTGGAAAAGTCTTCTTTGAAAAATAAGAGAGTGCTTCAGAGGTCAATCCTCTTTCATCTGTTACACGTTTTGGAACATTGGGCAAATTGCCTACACTCTCTGGGCTTTAGTTTCTCCATCTGTAAAACTGGGACAAACGTGAACCTCTGTCCTTGACTGTCTTGAGGCTTAAGGGAATCATTCATGAAATACGCACAGGACCAGTGCTGGGTACGTGTCACCATTTGTACCAGTATCTTTTTGCTGCTGTAACAAATGATTTCAAATGGATGGTTTGAAGGAACACAAGTCATTAATAGGTACAGTGTTCTCCAGGTAAGATTTCCCAAATGACTCTTAGTGGCGCTTAATGCATCTGGGAAGGCAGTTTTGTGCCAATCTCAGTCTATTGATAATAATTTTGATAGGGCCTAGAAATGCCTGGGGGTACACACCTGAGCCCTAGAGAGCTTACCAGAGACACTCCTCTTTTTAAGCCAGTATCACTGCTGGACAGGTCAGTGGGATTTCACTGTGATTGTTAGGTGCCCATCAGAACATTCTTTAAAATTATTAATTTTTTTTAATTGAATCATCATGAGAGTTATAAAGCTTTCATGATTGAGTTTCAGTCATACAAGGTAGAATACCCATCCTTCTATCAGTGTGCATTTTCCACCGCCAATGTCCCCAGTATCCCTCCCGCCACTCGTACCCCATCCCACCCCTGGCCTCTGTGTCAGGCACCTTCCTTCTTATTTTCTCTCTACTTTTGGGCATCATAGTTTGCAATACAGATACTGAGAAGTCATCATATTTGGTCCTTAGTCTACTTTCAGCGCGCATCTCCCATCCCGAGTGATTCCTTCCAACTATCATAGACCTAGTGGTCCCTTCTCTATCCCAGCTACCTTCTCCCCCAGCACGTGAGGCCGGCTTCCAAACCATGGAGCGATCCTCCCGGCACGTGTCTCTGCTGTCCTTGGGCGTGTTAGTCCATCAGGAAAATTTGAAAAGGCAAATAAGTTCATTTCTCACAAGGTCTGGAAATAATGCAGTGCTTCCGGGCTACAGCGAATTCATGAGGAGAGAGAGCAGCTGAGCAGGTCTGAGTTGGCTTTTACTGAGGCTGAGGTGGGTGAATTCAAATATGCCTGGGAGCTTGGTTGTTTTTTTTTTTTTTACATTTTGGGTCACACCCAAAAAGTGTGTGTGACATTTTGATGCACAGGGGTTACTCCTGGCTCTGCATACAGGAATTACTCCTGGTGGTGCTTGGGGGACCAAATGGGATGCCAGGGATCAAACCTGGGTGGGCTCCATGCAAGGCAAACTCCCTACCTGCTGAACTCTTGCTCCAGCCCACCTGGAATTTAAGAGCAGAAATAAAGAGGAAAGACAAGAGCTCGCTCAACACACACCTAGTTCTTGAAATCAACCAAATTTGTAAAACTAAGAGCCTCGGGAGGGGAGGTAATGGGGTTGTTGACTGGCTGGGCCTTTGTTGGGGCTACCCAGCCTCTCTCAACCAGAGGCCTGGTCTTTAAAGCTTAAGTCAGGCAGCTGCATCCTACAAGGAAAGCTGTCGGAGTTTGTACTCCAAGGCTCTGGAGAGTTTCTTATCCTGCTTCTACTGCCTTTCAAAAGCTGCCTGCATCCCTTAGGCCTCATCCGTCCAACCTTTGCTCTCTTCTTATCTCCTACTCTGCCTTTGGCCCTCCTGTTTTTCTTTAATTCACTGGCCCCATTCAGATAATCCTCAGTAATCTCTTTACATCACTATTCTAAACAGAATTACACCTATAAAGTCCCTTTGTCACCTAGATGATATATTCACAGCTTCCTGAAGATTAGGGCCTGACCATCTTTGCAAGGTCATTATTCTGTTTACCACACTGATCATTTAAATCATTATCATTTAAATCATTATCTTTAAAGTGATGGCTGGAGTGATAGCACAGCAGGTAGGTGGTTGCTTTGCACGCAGCCAACCTGGGTTTGATTCCTCCGCCCCTCTTGGAGAGCCCAGCAAGATACCCAGAGTATCCCGCCAGCCTGGCAGAGCCTGGCAAGCTCCCCATGGCATATTCGATATGCCAAAAACAGTAAGAACAAGTCTCACAATGGAGACGTTCCTGGTGCCCGCTCGAGCAAATCGATGAGCAACGGGATGACAGTGATACAGTGATCTTTAAAGTATCTACAAGGTGCCAGATTGTCTTCTTAATGTGAGGCATAAAATTGGAATCCCATACAGTGTACCAGAGTAAAGATGAAGATTCCAATACTAGTCACCATCGTAGAAGATAGTTGTTGATTGTTCTCTATGTGCTAGGTATTGCATGATGTATTTTAAGTGAGTTGTCTTGTCAAAGTCTTAACTAATTATTATTACGTAATAACAATAAATAGAAATATAATATACAAATATAAATGAAAACATAGATATTTATAAACTTATAAATATATATAAATACAAATTTCCAATTGGAAAGGATGAGTAAAGAGGCTTCTAAAATCTCAGGGCTAGGATGAATGGAGATGTTACTGAGACAGCTCGAGAAATTCGATGATCAACAGGATGCTGCTGCTGCTGATAAATACAAATAATATAGTAATATTATATAATAATATATTATTAACTAATTAATTAATCTTAATGCATCAAGGGAAAGGTGTTCTCTTTTTAAGAACAAGGACTTAGAGCTCAAATAGTTCTCCCAGAAGCCTCAGAGCAAATGGTTTGAATTCTGGTCTGTCTGACTCTAAGCTCATAAAATTACTGCTGCACTGATTTCTGTCCTTGGGAGGATGGATGGGCATTCTTCTGGTGCTCTTCACAGTGCCTTATGTAAGTAAAGGTTGATCGGAAAGCAGGCCCGTAGGTGATACAAGGCTGCCTTTCAGGATAAGTTGGCCGAACTTCTAGAGGCATCTTTTTTCCTCACTCCCTTTTCTACCACCATCCCAAGCTACAAGTTCATGGCTGTTGGGCAAATGTTACTCTATCTTTGAGAGAATCGAATATCTAGTGTTAGTCATCCTGCTGGACTGGTCTCTTCCTAAGATCATTTATCATCAAGCTCCTGGGGTCTGTCTGCTTTCCAGTAGTCTGTGAATAGACGAGGGAACTTTTTCTTTAGGAAGAATTATAGACACCATCTGGTGATTTCTTTCTTCTTCCTTTCTCTTTTTCTTCCTTTCTCTCTTTCTTCCTTTCTCTCTTTCTTTCTTTCTTTCTTTCTTTCTTTCTTTCTCTCCTTCCTTCCTTCCTTTTTCCTTCCTTCCTTCCTTCCTTCCTTCCTTCCTTCCTTCCTTCCTTCCTTCCTTCCTTCCTTCCTTCCTTCCTTCCTTCCTTCCTTCCTTCCTCCCTCCCTCCCTCTCTTCCTTCCTTCCTTCCTTCCTTTCTTTCTTTCTTTCTTTCTTTCTTTCTTTCTTTCTTTCTTTCTTTCTTTCTTTCTTTCTTTCTTTCTTTCTTTCTTTCTTTCTTTCTTTCTTTCTTTCTTTCTTTCCTTCTTTCTTCCTTTTTGGGTCACACTCAGTGATGCTCAGAGGTTACTCCTGGCTCTGCACTCAGGAATTACTCCTGGCAGTGCTGGGGGGACCATATGGGATGCTGGGGACTGAACCTGGGTCTGCTGCGTGCAAGGCAAATGCCTGCCCAGTATATTATTGCTCAGGCCCCACCTGGTGATTTCAAAGGGCTAAAAGAAAGTCTTTTTATTCAGATTGGTCTGGAGAGAAAGGAAGCATTTGGTTAGAAGTCACCTTACTGGAGATCCACATGAGAATTTTTTTGAGTGGCAACATTTTATAATAAAAGGGCAAAGGTAAGGGGGAGGTTGACCTGCAGGCTGAGGGATGTGACCCGACAATAATCCAACTGCTGGGTGTAGCGGTTGGCCAGATAACCTGGGCCATGGGAGATGCCGATAAAATAAGAAAAGAAGAAGGTCACAGAGAGTCTGTCTGTTCAGGGTTGGTTTAGAGTCTGGCATGGATGGGGCTGATGAGCAGCAATGCCACCGTTATCTCCCCTTCTCTGAGTAGATTCGGTTCGTGCCTTTGTGAGCATTTCGTGGGGTTCTTTCTGGCTGGTAGGGCATCACTTTCTGCCTTTTCATTTCTTCTGAGGATAATCTCTTCACTCATTTGGCTGCACTCCGGAGCACAGGAGACATTGCATTGTGGATGTGTTCACACCTGGACTAATAGAAGAAGCGTGCTTTTCATGTTTTAGCAGGTGTCCTGCTTTTTTGCAGGCAGTCTTGATTTTGAATAATTATTTTTCAATAGTAATCACTGATTAAACACACATATGTGAGATTTATCTTTTAACATTTGTGAGTAAACTTACAAATTTGAAAAATTTAATGGTATATCATAGCTGTTTTTCCTTCATTTTTCCTTCCTGCCCTTTTCCCTTTCCTCTTCTGTTCTTCTCTTTCTTTCCCTCCCATTCCACTTCTCTACCCCTCCTCCTTTCTGCTTCTCCCTTCTCTTCCTTCTTTCCTCTCTGCTCTCCTCCCTCCCTCCCTCCCTCCTTCCCTCCCTCCCTCCCTTATTTCCTTCCTTCCTTCCTTCCTTCCTTCCTTCCTTCCTTCCTTCCTTCCTTCCTTCCTTCCTTCCTTCCTTCCTTCCTTCCTTCTTCCTTCCTTCCTTCCTTCCCCCTTCCTCCCTCTTCCTCCTTTCCTCTCCCTTCTCTCCCTTTCTTCTTTCTTTCTTTCTCTCCAGCTATCTCTTATACCTACAGAGTGGAATGGATATTGTGTTCCAAACTTGGGATAAAAAGATGTATTTACTGATACCTCACAGCCAGAGATTTACAGTTCAGTAAGGTGATTCATTCACTTTATTCATAGTCAATGAGCATTCATGATGCAAAGACCTTAGTGTTGGTATGTGACCCTAGACAAAATAGAGTCTGATACTTGTGATTTGTGCGTACCTGATCTGCTTCTCCCCAGGGTCCCTCACTCCTTGGAAGAAGGGCACAGTGCAGATCTCTTTCTGTTTACCGGTGATGACTTGGTACTTGGCACAGAGGAGGCACATGATAAGTGCTAATGATTAAGGGATATTACATTTTGTTAACTGTTTTATAGGCTATTGGACTGCTCTGAATGTATTTCCACATTAGCACAGCTATGCACTTCTCAGCATTTTAGATGTAGATATGCCACCTTGACTTCTTTCTTTCTTTCTTTCTTTCTTTCTTTCTTTCTTTCTTTCTTTCTTTCTTTCTTTCTTTCTTTCTTTCTTTCTTTCTTTCTTTCTTTCTTCCTTCTTTCTTTCATCACTGAGAGACACACAGTCACAAGGTTGTTGTTCATGACTGGGTTTCAGTCATACAATGTTCCAGTACCCATCCTTTCACCAGTGTACATTTCCCACCACCACACCCTTCCCACCTGCTCCCCTCCCTACTCCAGCCTGCCTCTACTTCCCCCCTCTTTCTGAGAACTTATCATGTATATCCTTTACCTACTGTCAGCACTCAGTTCTTGTCCAGAGTGGTCACCTCGCCTTTTTTTCTTAACCTATTCTACATTGGTGGATAGTATCTTGTTTCAAGTTTAGTCTCATATAAGGATTTTCATGGTGAATATCCTTTCACACATATTGTTCTAGTTTTTTCCTTTATATAAAGTATGTAAAGAGTCATTGATAGCTGAAAGAAGGAGCATTTGAAAGTTCTTATTGCATATTGTATAGGTACTCTCTAGAAAGGTACTGCTGTTGAGAATGGCCGTTTCCCCGCATGTTCCCCAGTGCTCAGCATTCTTCTTAATAATAAGACTCAATTGAGATTTGGAGAGGGCTGCTGTGTTTGAAAGAATCCTTCTTAAAGAGTGTTGGGATTTATTAGTTTGCTAATTATTTATTAAAATTTTATAATTTATAATTTATTATTTATAATAAATAAATTGGAAGAGCCTGGCAAGTTCCCTGTGGTGTATTTGGTATGCCAAATAGAGTAACAATAACAGGTCTCATTCCCTTGACCCTTAAAGAGCCTCCAATCATTGGGAAAGATGAGTAAGGAGAGGCTGCTAAAATCTCAGAGCTGGGACGAATGGAGACGTTACTGATGCCTGCTTGAGCAAATCAATGAACAACAGGGTGACAGTGACAGTGATACTTGTGATATGAAGTTCTGAATTCTATAGGGGAGACACACAATAAATATACACACAACCAAAAAGACACACAACTAAATATGAGCATTGGTGTAAGTGAGTGGGGCAGAAGGAGCAGAATAAACTGGAAGCTTTCTCAGCTGACAGGCAGTTGGTTCTGATGCTCAGTGGCATCTTACATGGGTGTTGCATGACCTACATGTGACTGGCTTTGTGAAAAATACTATCTTTTTAAAGAACCAGGTGTCCATTTATGAGATTAATTGGCTCAAAGGGTTTATTAATACTTGATCGGTTTTGGACATGCTTTAAGTCAGGGTCTCTTTTATTTATTAAAGGATTCGAAACTCTTAAATTGTATTGGCATTCAAAGGTTGATTCATTAGGACTGGTAAGATCGTATCCACTTAGAAGAAACACTGCTGGAATACAGACTGTGCAAGACCCCATGCTAGTTGCTATGGGGACAAATTGTTACAAGAAGTCAGCGAGCTAAAAGGTGCAGACAATTGCTTTTGACTTTTAATTAACTAGTCTCTGGAGAAGTAGAAGTCCAGCGACAATAATCCCTAATGATAGAACAAAACTAGTGAAAACAAAACAGAAAGTGAGGTGCTCAGGGAACCATATGGGGTGCTAGGGATCGAATGAGACAAGGCAAATACCCTCCCCTGTACTATCTCTCCACCCCCGCCCTGTTATTTCTGTAATAATAATTAAATGATAATTCTATTGATTGGGAAATACCTTTCTGAACTTTGAATGTAACGCTTAGTAAATCTATGTTAGCCTCACCCTATGTCATCCATGTGCATGAACTGAACAAACAAACCAACAAACACTTGGTTTCTCCTCTGCTTGTGGGTGGCCCAACTTTTATGGGTGATGGTCATGGTCACCTGGGAGTGCTTATCGTGGGGCTTAAATAAGCCAGCAGGGCTTCCTTAGGATGAAGGATGCTCTAGACACTTGAGTATTAGCTGAGTTTAGCATCTGGGTTAAAATTTTAGGATGCAGCTCTCCTTTGAACCAGATCCTTGAGCTGTCTCCTGGCCTCTGCCTACAGTTTTCCTGGGTATAGAGATATAGAACTCATTTGGTAAGAAGTGGGTAGAGTTAAAAAGTCATGATCTTGCAATTCAGTCCTGCAATTCACTGCAACTTGGGTGAAACTAGAGGAAGATCATGTTAAGTGAATAAAGAAGAAAGACAAATATCAGATGATCTCACTTATTTGTGGTATATGAAATAACAGAGTAGGGGAATACAGGATACCAAAGGGAATACAACCGGATTACTCTGGACCCTATATCCTAGAACTGAGAAGGATAGGGAAGGAAATAAACTTGGAGTGGGGGAATAAGAAGAGGCCAAAGGCAGGTAGGGGGCAGAGATCAGGGGCCTGAGGCACATTGATGATATAGAAGTGTGGGATATCTATATATCTGACCTGCAAAATCAACAGAAAGTCTGAGATCCCAACTCAACAAAGCAAACTTAAAATATGCCTTTCCAAGAGGCAGGCGGGGGGTGAGGGAGTGGTAGGAGGGAACCCGGGGACACTGATGATGGGATCAGTGTTGGAAAACCGTATGCCTGAAACTCAACTATGAATAACTTTGTAAATCACAATGCCTCAATAAAAAAATGTTCTCGGGAAGAGAACACTCAAAGTGAGAATGTAGAGAGAGGGATTCTAGACTTTAGTCTCTTGCAAGTATAACACTTTAGAATTTTTAGCAAAAAGAGGGGCTGGAGCGGTAGCACAGCGGTAGGGCATTTGCCTTGCACGCAGCCGATCCAGGTTCGATTCCTCTGCCCCTCTCAGAGAGCCCGGCAAGCTACCGAAAGTATCTCGCCGGAATGGCAGAGCCTGGCAAGCTACCAGTGGCGTATTCGATATGCCAGAAACAGTAACAACAAGTCTCATGATGGAGAAGTTACTGGTGCCTGCTCAAGCAGATCGATGAGCAATGGGATGACAGTGACAGCAAAAAGAGTTTACAGAGTGGATTTTTTTTTCTCTTTGGGTCACACCTGGCGATGCACAGGGGTTACTCCTGGCTCTGCATTCAGGAATTACTCCTGGCGGTGCTTAGGGGACCATATGGGATGCTGGGAATTGAACCCAGGTCGGCTGCATGCAAGGCAAATGCCCTACCTGCTGTGCTATCCCTCTAGTCCGAAAGTCTACAGAGTGGATTTTAAAGGGTCCATAAAAGAGAAAGCAAAGGATAATTTTATATGGTATCACTGAAGCCAGCAGGGAGAGAGAGGAAGCAAGACCTTTTGTGTGGAGTGCTGCCAAGAGGTAAAGCTCAACATACCCCAATGATGTGATACGGTCCCGAGGTTGGGCAAAGTAGAGGAGAGCCTGGATGGTACTTAACATAAATCTTCATACAAACAACTGTACTTCCATCCCTGGACACTCACCCAAGCTTCTCTTTCTAGGATTTCCATCCAGCTCCCCAAAACAGTAACGAGTCTCACAATGGAGACATTACTGGTGCCCACTCGAGCAAATCAATGAACAACGGGATGACAGTGCTGCAGTGCTACCACCCAGGCACTTTTCCCTTCACTTGGTGGTACTCAGGGCTTACTCCTGGCTCTGTGCCCAGGAATTGCTGTTGGCAGGGCTCCTCAGAGCACTCCATGGACTGTGAGGATCGAACTCTGGTTGGCCATTGCGAGGCAAATACCCGACCTACCTGACTATAACTCTAGCTCCATGGCCCAGGCACTTTTTAATTTACATTTATGGTTGGTTGTATTGGTGGTCACTGGTTGTGTTCCTTCTGTCCCCCTGATTTAGCGCTGCCTGATGACATATAAGCTATCCATAAGCTAAATATAAGCTAAAAATCAGAAAAATATTTTAAGTAGAAATATGTCCCCAATATTATATAGGGTATTATTATTATTTTTTAAAACTGAAAGTAAAATTTAAACCTTTTTTATGGCTTTTTTATGGGTGTCCTTTTACCCCCCCCCCTTTTTTTTTGGAATGTAAAAAAATTACATTCTGGGTATTTGTATCTTGCCAGGGACCAGCTCCTGTGGACAGCGTTGGAGAATTAAGAAACGAGAGAGGAGTGAGAGTGAATGGAGTGAGGTCAAGGGGCTAACAGCCTTGTGGACAGAGAGCCCTGCCCTTTTCCCGAAGAGTGTATTCGTTGCCTTACACAGGGGAACCAGAACGGGGAACAGCATTCTTAGTTGGGGGAACACCATGCTTTAATTTCAAGCTTTCCGTTCTTTGAAAAACTTTGCTAAACTAGGCTACTATAGAACTTCATGCCTTGCCAGTTTGGGAGAAGCATCTTTCTTGGGGACTTTTTCTGTGGTTCTGTTTTCTCATACCAAGGAAGTCAGTCTGCGATGGGACAGTTACAGGACTGTCATTTCAGTGGCTTTCCATGGCTGCTGGTATCTGTTCTTGTTTTTATGTCCACTCAGCCTGCTTCCTTGTCCTGTCTAACTTAACCTAACAGCACCAACCAATCTTTTGTTGGTTGTATGAGCTTTGTGTTTATGTGCATGCATGTAAACACACACACACAAACTATACACACACATACACACATACCTATACTATACACACACTCACAAGTCTACCAGCTCCCCTAATTGGACAATTATGTACAAGTTACCATTTGGTGTGCTCCTGGACTTAGCTGCCAGGATAATAAAGAAAGTCAACTCCCAACGCACCCCTAACCCCGAATTTTTATTTAGGCATCATTATTTATAATACTGTTAAGAGTAATGTTTCAGGCACACAATATCTCAACATCACAGCCACTGTCCTTGTCACATCTCCACCGCTGTCTTCCCCACCCCCATCTAATTGGTTTCCTAGGCCAACACTCAAGGAAGTCCCACTTCAAGGAGTATTATTTCTAGTGGTAATTAATACTTCGGACTGGAGCAATAATGCAGCAGGTAGGGTGTTTGCCTTGCATGTGGCCGACCCAGGTTAGATTCCTCTGCTTTTCTCAGAGAGCCTGGCAAGCTACTGAGAGTATCCTGCCCGCACGGCAGAGCCTGGCAAGCTCCCCGTGGCGTATTCGATATGCCAAAAAACAGTAACAACAAGTCTCACAATGGAGACATTACTGGTGCCTGCTCGAGCAAATTGATGAGCAACTGGATAACAGTGACAGTGACAACTAATACTTCTACTAAAGTTGCTTAGAGTTTAAGTAAATACTTAAAAAGTAAGTATTAAACTTTATATAGTTTAATACTTATATATAAAATATAAACTTTAAGTAAATATTTCAACTTAAAGTTGCTTTCTCAACATCTACCTTCTTTGGGACCCCCTGGCTATTCCCGGGGGCCACAGGTGAAAATTGCATAAATGGGGGACCATAGCATAAGACTAGGGCCCAGCTGGTAGACAGAGGAGAGACATGGGAAGGTAACAAGATCCAAAGGAGAGAAGCTTGGAGAAATCTTGAGAAACTCTCTCTAGGGCTCCCCACCAAGTGTGGGACACAGAGCAGACACCCAGTACTGGTTCAACCGAAGCTGTGTGGTGTGCTGTGGGGAGTTGAATGATATTGGAATGTGAAGAAGCTGCCCAAGATGCTACTTAGTGTATGCCAGGCTCTGGCCTTGCAGGGACATTCGCTGTAGTGCTTGAGGAAACCAATACTTTTTCCTTGGCAGCTTTTTTTTAGCTCTGTGGCTGTGAAGCAAATGGTATTTATGAGTCCTGCACATCTCAGCTAGAGTAGATTAAAAGCACCTGATTTCCAAGGGGACATTAAAGAAATCTTTAATGGCAGGGAACTCTTAGAAATGCCTCCAAATGCCAAGACAGCAGGGGCCGAGTCCTTCGCTCTTTTAATTGGGCATCCCGATGCCTGTGCTTGCCTTTCTGTGGCGTGGTGGATTGTTGAGCATAAGACTATTGCAGATGACCTCCTCAGAGGTCATTTCAAAGCAATTAAGTTAAAACCAAAAGCAAAGCATATGACAAATTAAATACCAGCTGGGATTTTTCCATGGGGATTTTTGTTCCTTGGTGAACATTAAAGAGCACAGAGGTTGGATTTCAGTCTCAGTGAAAATGATTTTTGACCGGTGGGTTTTCCTCCAACTTTGCATGCTCAAGGGTCTTGCATCCACAGTTAACATTCCTCAATCTGGAAAGCCGGAAGGGGTACTGACAATTTTACTCTAGAGACTTGAGCCCTACTAGGTGTCCTGATTCAATCTCACTTATGTTTTGGCCTTAGGTTTTTGAATCATGTCCCATGGTTCTTAAAACAGGTCAGTTCCTCCAGAGGAAATAGGTTTGCGGTGGTGGTTTAATTGCATGGAAGCCAGTCAGTAGTTTGTTGAAGACACCAAATTGAGTCCAGAGGTCTGGGAGAAGAAGGTGGTTGCATGAAATGTGGATTTCACCCCTGAAAATGATGCCCAAACAACTATGGTTTGTCAACTCTTGCTCCTTGGAAACCATCTGGAGCAAAGGGTCCCACTTAGAGGATTTCTAGAAGATTCCTGGTGGAATCTCTTTGCTTTGTGAGACTCTAGCCATTTTCTCTAGGTCGTGGTTTTTGAATCCCAGGGGAAAGAACTAAGGGTTACCCCTCTGGATTCACTGCTTGTGGTCGGCAGATTCTTCTTATCCCCATCACTCTGGTGCCTGCACCTAATACGCACTTACAAACATTTATTGAATCTATTTCTTAATACTGTTATACTTTTAATTCTCAGCAAAAAGGAGTAAAACTTATCTGTTTTCAAGAAACCCATACAAAATCCATAGTTTTACCCATTCTTCTTCTTTTTACTATCTTATTTTCATTAGTAAAAGAATTTTTTTTATTGAATCACTGTGAGATAGTTACAAAACTTTCATGTTTGAGTTTCAGTCATACAGCGTTCCAACACCCATCCCTCCACCAGTGTATATTTTCCACCACCAATGTTCCCAGTATCCCCCCTTTCCCATCACTCCCCCCCACCCCGCCTCTATGGCAGATAATTTCCCTCTTACTCTCTCTCTCTCCACTTTGGAGCATTATAATTTGCAATACAGATACTGAGAGACTATCATGTTTGGTCTTTTACTTTCAGCACACATCTCCCATCCTGAACGATACCTCCAACCATCATTGACTTAGTGATCCCTTCTCTCTCCAAGCTGCCTTCTCTCCCCTGTCATGAGACAGGTTTCCAGCCATGAAGCAGTCTCCCTGGTCCTTGTCTCTACTGTTCTTGGGTGTCAGTCTCATATTATGTTATTTTATTGAATATATTTCTTGGGGCTGGAGCAATAGCACAGCGGGTAGGACATTTGCCTTGCACGTGGCCGACCCAGGTTTGAATCCCAGCATCCCATATGGTCCGCTGAGCACCACCAGAAGTAATTCCTGAGTGTAGAACCAGGAGTAACCCCTGTTCATCACCAGGTGTGACCCAAAAAGAAAAAAATATATTTCTTGAGCATTCATTGAGTTCCCTGTATACATTGTGCTCTTGTCTTGAGACTCTGGAAGATTCTGGGCAGAAAGGACCAGAGTTCAAGTGCATCAGGAGGGAAGTACCCTCCAACAAGGAGTTGTGGTGATGAAAGATTGGAGGCATTTGGGGATACGGTGTAGTGAGGTGTTGATTTTGTTGAAATGTCTGGTGTACATTCTGCAGCCCTCTGGTGTGGAAAATTCCTCCCCAGGACTGATCCATGATCTTCCTAGCAGCCCTGGCTCTTATCCTCATCAGCAGACCCCATGTTGACCCCCCAAATCATGGGTGGCTGGGAACACACTTTATTTATTGCTGATTCCCATCCATACCGATTCAGATCCATTCTTCCAACTTTTCAATCGGTTGATTCCTTGAAGACCGCACTAATTCGAGCCATTAATAACATTTCAAAATACTGCACCAGTCTTCGGAGAGACAGATGCGTAGACTCTCCACTCTGCTGTCTCCCCTGCCACAGGAGGAAGAATGCGGGTCTTCTTTTCCCTTTTATAGCTTTCTCCTCTCTTCACCACACTCACTCCCAGCCTCTCAGAGCTGCCTTTGCGGCCAAGCAGGGAAATGTTGCTGATGTCAGCAGCACTGAGACTGCATTGGGGGAGCCACATTAGGGGAAATTTTCCAGAGCAGACGGTTCTCTAAAAGCTGAAGCCTTTTTTGTTTTGTTTTGTTTTGGGGTCACACCCAGTGATGCACGGGGGTTACTCCTGCCTCTGCCCTCAGGAATTAGCCCTGGCGCTGCTCAGGGGATCATATGGGATGCTGGGAATCGAACCCAGGTTGGCCGCTTACAAGGAAAATGCCCTAACCACCATGCCCCTAAAGCTGAAGCCGTTTTGCAGGGCATTTTTTAGAAACCATTTTTCCCTTGGAGGGATTTCATTCACATTGGCAACTTGGTAGGCGCAGGGAAGGAAGAGCCGCCAGACAAGATTTTCTAGCTAAGTCAGTGACCAAGAGGGAACCAAGGGCACTGAGCAGCTGCCCTGGCCAGTGAAGGGCCTGAGGCTAGTTGATGATGGAATATCCCAGGGCATTGAGCCCCCTTCTCCGTGACCTGGACAATAGTGGAGCAAGGGTGCCCTTTGTTCTCCAGAATCAGTTTGTTCTTAGAAACATGTACACAGGAACCCCAGTCCATTTTAGGTGTCCCCAGAGCCCGCTGCTTCAAGTCTGCAGAAAACCCTTCTGTAAAGTGAGTATCTGTCTTGCAGAGGGGTTTCATGGGATGCTTCGGGCTTGCACTCTCTGCACCTTAACTTCCTTCCTGCTGACTATCAGCACTGAAGGGGGAAACGGGCAGGCATGCTGTGTGGCACGGAAGGAGACAGCGAGCTCAGAGGTGCAGCCAGCCCCGGGGACGTTCCACTGCAGAAGGAGCCTGAGCTGAGAGAAAGGAGAACATGGGTGTTTCCTGGCCGGGTCAGGGGAGGACAGAAGGATAGGGAGTGGAGCTGGTTTTTATTTTTATTTTTTTCTGGAGAGAAGTGCTGAATTAGGAATCCAAGGAAGAACGGGAGCAGAGGGAGGACCGTTGGGAGAGAAACCAGATGCAAGACCTGATGTGTGGTCTGGGAGGGAGAGACTAGAGGGCCTGGGGTTCGGGTTGGAAGTGGGCTTCCTGGCACGTTTCTTGTGACAACTGGGTTCAGGAGGTGAATGCAGGGGCAGAGAGCTGGGGTGGACGCCATTGGGTTTCCTCCGTTGGCTCTCCCGGGTGGGTTTCCGGTCCCCAGACAGCCCTCCTCCAGCTTCCCTGTGTCCTACCTTATAGTGCACGTCTGGGACCATTTCTAGAGAAATTTTTTTGATCTCTCAGAATCTCTTCTCCAGGGTTTTCTTTATCAGTGACCGACGAGGTAAGGCAATGAAATGGGCTTGGGCAGAGAAGGGATTTCTGAAACCATTGCTCACTGAACTTCATGCCATTGTCTCAACTTCTCCATGCCTGTGTGGGAAACACAGCCTACATTCACATGTGGGCCCATCCAACTGTCAGAATCTGCTTCTGGGCACCCTGAAACACAAATACGCAAGTTTTGCAACTGTTTCTCATGGTGATTTCTGGTTTAAATATAGAGGCCAGAGCAATAGTACGGCAGGGAGGGTGCTTGCCTTACACGCGGCTGACCCTGGCACCCTATGTGGTCCCCTGAGTAAACTCCTGAGTGCGGATACAGGAGTAACCCCTGAGCATCCTGAGGTATGGCCCAAAAAGGAAAAAAAAAAGGAAAGAACTAGAAGGGCATTTGGTAATGATAAAATCAAAGAGATGGACAACCTATCTACTGGATTGATTGTCTTTTAGGTGAAGGCAAGACAGATTTAGGGCACCGGAGGGGAAGGATTAGGTCTCCCACTGACTGCCAGGAAGATTAGGAAGTGGAGGAGCTAGAGGGCTATGCCAAGGGAAAGGAGCCTTGCATAAGGCTATGGAATACTGATGTTTCCAGGACAGTGTGGCTGGCCCTGGAGCTGTGAGTCTGTGAGAGAGATGGAGCAACCTCAACCCCAAGTCATACTCAGAACAGTGCAGTCAGCAGGAGAAGCCCTGGTGTCAGGAGAGGAGGGCTCGCTGACCCGGCCTGGGAAATGGACCTTCTGTTCTACAGCATAGTGTCCAAAGGAAACTTTGAAAGCTCTGGGAATGCTGGGAAGGAATGGTTGGGTCCCAGAAGAGAACTTAGAGAAGTAGAAGAGGGATCAAAGTGACATGGAGCGAGCTCAAAACCCCAGCTCCAGTTTCCTGGTGGACAGTGACCTGGCAACATGGTACGTGGAGAGTAAGTGTGGGGTTTGGTACGGCTCGTGGTGCGTGAACTGGTTGAATTAAGTGAATGACTGACTTATCAAATTTCCAAATACCTCCTCCTTTTTTCTAAATGGTAAAACATTAGTGCTTTTACACCCTCAGTGTATGTTACGCTGTGATTGTGTAGAATTTATTGAAATACCTTTGGCTACTCCTGTACCATAACTGGCTAGGATTCAATGATCATTAGCCTGGGAGATAAATATGAATCTTAAGATAATTCTATCTTGAGTGTGGGGGAAATTGTCTGCCGTAGAGGCAGGGGGAAGGGTGGGATGGGGGGATACTGGGGACATTGATGGTGGAAAATGTACACTGGTGGAGGGATGGGTGTTTGATCATGGTATGTATGACTTAAACTCAATCATGCAAGCATTGTAACTGTTTCTCATGGTGATTCAATAAAGAGAAAAAAGACAATTCTCTCTCATGGGTTAATATGTGTTTTCAGTTTTGCTTTCTCCTACGGATCTTGACAACGAATGGGTTAGATTGGAAACAACTATTTCTGGTCTAGGTACTTGTGATAACTGCTTTTGGCAGGAGTTTGCTGGGCCAGAGGACAGTGTGTGAAGGGTGAGGTTGAAGAAGTAAGACGGGTTCTAAGTTCAGGGTAGTTGCGAGGTTTGCAGCCAGAGCAGGAGAGCACAGGGCAGGAATTTTGGAGGGATCACCCTGCTCCAGGCTGGCTGGAAGCAGTCCTCTGTGTGAGCCAGGTCTGGAACGGTAACTGCTTTTGACAAGGCACCTGGGAAAGGCAAAAGTCTCTCTGGAAGGAATGGGATCTGACAATAGGATTGAAAACACTTGGCCCCTGGGTAAGGGAGATATTTTAGGAGCTGCAGCTGCTTATATTATTTTTAAATCCCCAAAGGGAGGGGGGAAATCTCTCCTTTTATAAATGTGCTAGTGCATTTAAATTGGAGGAAAAAACTTGGGGCAGGAGACAAAGCTGGTTATTCATGAAACCTTTTGGAACCAGACAAAAGAACTCTGACAGTGGCTACACGCTTTCATCTCATGACCGTGGAGTCAAGACAAATGAGTCCATCTTGACAACTTGGCCAAGTTCGAGATCTGTTGGGAGAATAATGAGGCAGGCAACCGGCACCCACAGGATGAGCATTTCAGTGGGAAGTGCCAGAGCTGCTTCCGCCCATGTTAACCTGGACAGGGAATAGCTGAGGACTCGGGCTCTGTGTTGCGGTGGGCGGGTGGGCCAGAGCTCACTCACTCACTGCAGCAATAAAACAGGCCACTTTTCCCCAGGAGAAAGATATCATGTCCTGTTGCTTTGAAACAGGGACTCTTTAAGGAATAATTTTTTTTATTAAAGCGCCATGATTTACAAAGCCATTCACAGATGAATTTCAGGCACACAATGTTCCAGCACCAATCCCACCACTAGTGTCCACTTCCTTCCATCGGTGTTTCCAGGTTCCCTCCCATCACCCTAGCCTGCCTCCTGGACAGGCATGTTTTTAAGTTTTGTTGTTGTAGTTCGGGTGTCATGCTTGCTGTGTTATTGACTCTGGGGTTTGGATACATGCATAGACCTCAGACCTGTACTCCCAATGTACCAAGGCCCTTAACTTCTGTTCCGTTCCTCCCCCTGTTACTTCCTCCTTGATTTGTTCCTTCCCTGTCCATCTCCTTCTTATAATCTGGAGTCAGAGGTGATCCAGATATCTCCCCTTTAGTACCTTTTATTCTCTCACCCTGTTATCTATATACCATAGGTAAGTGAGATCATCCTGTGCTGTTCCTTCTTCTGACTTGACATAATATTTCCCAGTTCCATCCAAGTTACAGAGAATTGTATGATTTCTTCATGGAACAGGGAGGCTCTTGAAAAGAATCTCCAAGGGAGAGAAAAATGGTCTCTGAGTGGCAGAATCACACTCTGACCGATCCATCAACACCCAGGCATGACCAATCCATCAACACCTAGGCATGGCCAATCTATCAACATCCATGACACCTCCCGCAGGGCAGGCCTGTGATTAGTGCTGGAAACAGTGGACTAGGATGTACCACCTCAGAAGCGCAAGAAGCCACATGCTGACTCCCAGGTGTACAATTCTCCCCTTCACTGTCGTAGAGAGCAACATATACAATCCACTTGCTGGGTGGTATCCCACACTCCTGCCTCTCCACACATCTCAGTCAATCTCTAGGACTAGGATTTTTTTTTTTTTTTAAATAGGGGCTACACCTATTTTTATGTGCCCTATTCCTGGTGATGTTCCATCCCGTGGTTTGGGTCTGACAGTTCAGTGCTATATTGTTTGGGCCTGGGTGCTTTGAGGTTACTAGGGTCAGCCTGACAGTGCCAGGAACTGAGCTCAGGGCCTTGAGCATGCAAGGCCTGGCCGCACTGTTGAAGTGGTCTTCCTGGAACCGAGGTTTTGTTTTCCGGGGACCAGAGAGATAATACAGACATACAGCCCTTGCTTTGCATGCAGTTCAATCCAGGATTGATCCCTGGTACCACATGTGGTCCCTTGAACACTGCTCGGAGGATCCCTGAACACAGAGTCAGGAGTAAGCCCAAAGTACTGCTGTGTGGAGCCCCCAAACTAACACTAAAACAAATAAACAAAAAAAATTGGTTTGGCTCTTTGTGTTCTTTGGGGAGGGACTTGTGAAGCATTGCTCACTGTGTCCTAGTGATGCTTGGTTAACTGGCCCACCTTGATGCATGCAAATGCCCAGTGATGCAGTGTGCTGGGGTCCTGGGTATTGGGGACCAGCAGGGCCCCACACCTGGCAGTTCTCAGGGGGTAAGAGAGTTCTGGGGATCAAACTTGGGTTTTTGCCCCTTCCCCCCCAAAAAAAAGCATATTTCCCTGACCAGCTGACCAGTGAGTTACTTTCCCTGAGGATTTTCTGAAAATCCCTTATCTCTGCTACAGCCCAAAGGGTGTTTCTACCTGCAGAGCTTCCTGCTCTGGGTTCTATCTGTTTATGAAACTTCTGACTTTGTGCCTTGCCTGTAGTGTGTAAATCCGGGAGATTTGGGGACGCATGGAAGAAACCACTTGCTTAGCTGCTCTCAGTAGGAAGTCACGAGGCCTCTGTGTGTGGGGTCTCGCTTTTGTGTTGCCTTTCTAGGTTATGTGCGGGAGGGGCAGGGCAAGAAAAGCACTTGTCTCCGAGAGAGGCCTCAGATGTAAATGTCTGTGGATTTGTCAGAGAAGGACTCCCCTAGGCGGGGAGGCACACTGGAGGAACGTCTGTGTCTGCTTCCTGGGACCAGAGAGGTGACTCAACCAGGGTGATTCATGCCACTGCATAGATGTTGTTCTTCTATTTTTTTTTCTTTTTAAGTCTCACAGATATGCCCATGAGTCAAAGAGAAGCTTCTGGTTCTTCATGAAGAGAGAGAATAAGGAAGTTCTTTTTGGAGCAGAATGGATTACTCTTGCCTCCCTTCTGGTCCTTTCTAGCAATTGAACAAATCCTGGGGTTCACTCTTTACTTTCTGAGAACTTTCACATCCTCTTGTGGAGGTCAAAGGGGTACTCGGGAGGCCTGGGAACTTGACCAGCAATTCTTGGCTTAACTCGACTGCGGTGCAGTGTCAGGGCCGGAGGATGTGGTGCTGCTGCTCAGTCCCCATAGTGCCAAGGATTACACGAGCTGCCTCGCTGATGCTTGGGGGTGTCCAGAGATATTCCCCACAGTACTCAGGGGAACCATGTGATGCTGGAATCGAACCTGGGTCAGGTGCATGCCGGGCATGTGCCCTAACTTCTCTTCTCTGTGCTGGGGAATGAGGACTCTTGACTGTCTGGAAACAAACACCATCATACCAGAGCTCTCCTTCTCTCCTGCGTTCACTGAGCTTGGCAGGTGCATTTGCTTTGGGGCAGGGACGTGAACTAGAAATTCTGGGTATTGACACAAGGCAAGTCTATGAGAGAACAGATGAATGAATGAATGAATTTAGGAAGGGGTCAAATTATAACTCACGGTACCTTGCAAGCAAGAGGCACTATGCTCAGCCTCCTGTGAGGACACAGCGGACGTAGAGGAGGCAGAGAGAAAAGGCCTTTGCGCCAGAAAGTAGGAAATCAGAGAGAACTTCCTGGATGAGTCACACGTGAAGTGTGTTTTGTCACCTGAGTAGGAGCTGGTCAGGCAAATTGTGGGCACAAGAAAGGGATTCTCGGGAAGGGATCTAAGCCCTTCCTTTTGCATTCAGCGAGAGGGGCCTGGGTGCTGCTGGGTCAGGCCGGGGCGAAGGTTGCATTGGGGGCGTGGCGGTGGGTGAGGCTGGGGAGATAGGCAGGCGCCAGGCCCTGGAAGGGAGCCCGGAGCAAGCCTCAGTGCCAGCCTTGATTCCCAACCTGCAAGAAGCCTCGGGGCAGCCCGAGGATGAGGGAGTTCTGACCGGGTCCCGCTGCAGAGAGGCTGCCCGGTGCTGCTGGGAGGATGGAGATCAGAGAGGCAAGGCAGCCGACCGTCACGCCGATTCAGGTGAGGGACAACCACAGGATGGTCTGGAGGGGCCGGGACGTGGGACTGGGGAGGGCCTGAGTCCAGGTGCAACACCTTTCTCTTTCCCTCTCCTTCCAGCCATGCGCCCTCCTGCCGTGGCTGTGGCTCGGTTAATGCTGCCTTGGTGTTTTTCAGAAACAAGGCCTGAAGTTTGAGGGGATTTATTTTCTTCCCCCACACTTGGCTCTGGCCTCTCAGTGACAGGGATCTCCCGAGTCACACTCTGGACATGGGGACTGAACTCAGGGTCTCAAAACCTGCAAGTAGGTGCTCGAACACTCGGTCATCCCCGGGGCTCCAAAGCCTAAAACTTTAAGAGGGAGGTGGAGAGGGCCAGGACGAACCCCCCCAAAGCAAAGGCTTCTCCGTGGTGGCAATTGGGAACATGGTCAGCTCTCCAAATGTGTCTAGACCGAGTGTCGGTCCACTGCTACCTGGGCCAGCTTGATGGGGGAAAGCAAGGGTTCGGTGGTGTTGGGGTGTCTGGATCCAGAGTGACCACGCGTGTTCTTTCTGCTCTTCTATGTGGCAGATGAGGCTGAGTACAGCTGCGGGGACATCCTGGGGCAGGTGGGGCTGAAACGGTCTGCTCGCTCCCCTTCTCCCACGCCCCGTGCCCCCACCCTTCCTCATCACCTGCACACACCTAGGAAAGTCTTTGGGGGAAGTCCAGGCTGAGCTGGAAGCTGGAGCTTTTAGGAACTGCTGAGCTATGGGTGCAGGTGCCTCTGGAGCGTTTCCGGCTCAGAGAGGAGTTGGGGGGGGGGAGCAGGGATGCGGGAACAGGTGTTCTTTGCCTCGAAGCCGGTGTGTTGCAATCACAGTTATACTTTGCCTGGGTCAACAGAGTCACGTTGCTGTGTGACAGTGGCACCTCGGAGGTGGCTGCCCATCAGGTTCCTGGGGACCCGGAATCCCTCGGATGCTCTTTGTCTCGGGCACTGGGGTTCGGTGCTTTTCTGGAGAAAAGCCCAAGGGCACCGCTGGTGGGTTAGCTGGTGTGGAGCTGGTCAAGGCCACTTTCGTTTCTTATCCATCAAGGAGGATTGGTAATGCCGCGTGGCCCTACAGGGAAAAATTTTTAAGTGATTTTATGAAGGCATGATTATTTACAGAGCCATTCAGAGTCGATTTTTCAGGCATACTCTGTTCCAGCACCAATGCCACCACCACTGTCCTGTTTCCTCTACCAGTGTCCTCACGTTTTTTCTCCTCTCCCCCTACTGTCATTCCATCCTCCCTACCCCCCTCCAGCCGGCCTCCTGGACAGGAACCTTTTCAATTTGGTTGCTGCCCTTTGGGTCTCATGTTGCTGGCTCTGTGGTTGAGGTATATACCTACCCCTCACCTCTGCACCACCCAAGGCCCTGCCCTTCTTATGTCTTGTCCACAACTTGATAATCTTTCCTTTCCTTTCCTTTCCTTTCCTTTCCTTTCCTTTCCTTTCCTTTCCTTTCCTTTCCTTTCCTTTCCTTTCCTTTCCTTTCCTTTCCTTTCCTTTCCTTTCCTTTCCTTTCCTTTCCTTTTCTCTTCTTCGTTTTTTGTTTTTGATTTTGGGCTCACACCTGGTGATGCTCAGGGCTTACTCCTGGCTCTGTGCTCAGGGGGCACTCTGGGCTGGCTCAGGGAACCGTATAGGGTGCCGGAACTGAACCTGGGTCAGCTGCGTGCAGGGCAAGCACCCCACCTGATGTAAAATCTCTCCAGCCCTCCTCACGTTGATTCCTTTCCTTTTCTGTTCTCATTTGTATAATCTGGGGACCAGGGAAATCTAGGTATCCTCCCTTTGATACCATGTATTTCCACACCCTGTTATTTTATATACCTTCAATAAATGAGATAATTAAGTATTTGTTCTTCTTCTGACTCACTTCAGTTAACATGATGTCTTCCAGTTCCATTCAAGTTCCTGCGGGGAAGATTTTTATGAAGATAAATTGGGTTAGTGCAGGTGTAAAATCTTTGCCACATTTTGTCTCCTCTCCCACAAACTCTGAGCCAGGGAAATATGTCATTCTCTACCAGATCTACCATGCGAACCACAGTGACCAGCAAACACAGGTTGTCCAGTGTTTGTTGACTGAGTGCATGATTGTACAATGTGGAAAAGTGTTGAGGTGAGAGAGATCCTGACTGTATCACTGTATCACTGTCATCCCGTTGTTCATCGATTTACTTGAGCAGGCACCAGTAACATTTCCATTCGTCCTAGTCCTGAGATTTTAGCAGGCTCTTTACTTATCCTTCCCAACGGTGCCACATTGGAGGCTCTTTCAGGGTCAGAGGAATGAGACCCATCATTGTTACTGTTTTTGGCATATCGAATATGCCACTGAGAGCTTGCCAAGCTCTGCTGTGTGGGCTGGATACTCTTGGTAGCTTGCCAGGTTCTCTGAGAGGGAGAACTAGACAATAAGAAATTGCATGGTGTCGAATGTGGCCGTGCAATTCCAAGAGCTTTGTTTTATAGTCTCTGGATCTTGGCCGTTGATGGGATTACATGGCGCCAGGGGCAGTTTGTGGGTGTGACTGCCTAGCTACTAAAAAAAGGGGGATCTGGGTGGAGGAGGCCAAGTCCCTATCCAAGCAGGCTTGGAGATCTCAGCCCCGGGTCCCGCACACCTGGGTTCCTCTGCTGGTTCCTTCATGCGCGAGTCTCATCCAAGTGTGTGGAGTGTGGCCTTGAGCATGGCTATGACTGGGTTCCGGAGGTCTTTGGCTGCAGGGGCTCTGCTTGGGGCGAGGAGGGAAACAACCCGCCCCACTCAGAGGGGCCCTGGTGAAGACAGCCAGGCACGGGGGCAGGAGACTCTTTGACTCTTTGACTAGCATCAAATATAAAGACTTACTCAGCCAAGAAAAGAAATTTCACATTTCCATGTATTTGCGTCTTTCCAGGTAACATTTGTGAGGAAACATTTAATGATGGAAATAAGAAGGGTTGTCTTACCACATTGTCTTTGTCATTTTTGTCTACAGATTTGTTCCTCAGGCGTTTCCTGCAGGAGTTGAAAAATTCAATAGGCCAGTATTGATCTCACCTGTTGGTTATTAAACTGGGGAAAAAATGCTCCCTTGTAGAAAACTAACTTATTGCTTATATAAAGGGGCTCTATTTCTCTGGGATTTCTTTGATTCCTGTTTTCCTGCTCTGCTAGCCTAGGTTGCTGACTCAAAGTCACATTATTCTAATTTAATTTAATTTAATTGTTATTATTAATTTATTTAATTAGTTTTTGGGCCACACCCGGCGATGCTCAGGGGTTATTCCTTCCTCTGCACTCAGAAATCACTCCTGGCAGGGCTCGGGGAACCATATGGCATGCTGGGGATTGAACCTGAGTTGGCCACATGCAAGGCAACCACCCTGCCCACTGTACCATCTCTCCAGCCTCTCTAGCTTATTTTTAAAATATGGGAAAGTCACTTTCTTTTGTTTGTTTGTTTCACACTTACTGAAGCTCTGGTATTATTCCTGGCTCTGCACTCAGGAATTCCTCCAGGCAGTGCTCAGGGGACCATATGGGATGCTGGGGATTGAACCCAGGTTGGCTGTGTGCAAGGTGAATGCCCTACCTATTGTACTATCAGGTGGCTCCAGCCCCCAAAGTCACTTATTTTAATGAATATTTTATGGTCTTATCACTGGTTAACAATATGATGGGGTTTCTGGGTGTAGCCATGTTCATCTGTCAGTGTGACTTTATCATCCTGCCCTCCACCAGAGTTTCAGTGCTGACTATCAGCAAAAAGACCCCTCTACTCACTCCTCCAATCTCTGACGAATGTAAGTTTATTTATTTATTTATTTTTGGTGTGGGACACACCCAGCTGTGTCTGGGGTTTACTCCTGGCTCTGCTCTTAGGGATCACTCCTGGGTGCTCAGGAGACCATACATGGTGCCAGGGGTCAGGCTGGAGTCAACTGCCTGCACAGAAGTGCCACCAGACCTTTTCTCTAGCCCATGATTCTAATTTTATTTATTTATTTTTAGCTAGAAGATGCTTTGTATTTTATGAAAGACATATTTGTTTTGAAACTTATTTATTTCTTGTCCCTCTCAGAGAGCCTGGCAAGCTACCGAGAGTGTCGTGCCCGCACGGCAGAGCCTGGCAAGCTACCCATAGCATATTCGATATGCCCAAAACAGTAACAACAAGTCTCATAATGGGGCATTACTGGTGCCCGCTCGAGAAAATCAATAAACAATGGGATGACAGTGCCAGGGTGCTAGTATTTTGTAGTTTACAATGCAGTTAATAATGATTTTTTTTCATGCATGTAATTAAAAAGTCATACCCATCACCTGTGTATACCCTCCTTCTCCCAAGGACTCCGAGATCTCTCCAGGGTTAGAAAAGCTTCTATAATTTTAGTGAAATTAACTGTGCTTTACGAAAGGCTTTATTATAAAAGTAGCACTTATGAATTTGGAAAATTATGGATGCATAATGTCATCAATGGCAAGAATCTACCATATAGTGCTCTTCCCAAAAGGGATATTTCCTAGAGTAGAAAAACAAGTAAACAATTCTCTTCTCCTTACAGAATGGCACTTTTTAAAAAATTTTATTTTATTTTATTTATTTTATTTTTTTATAATTTATTTATTTTTAATTAGTGAGTCACCGTGAGGGTACAGTTACAGATTTATACATTTTTGTGCTCATGTTTCCCCCATACAAAGTTCGAGAACCCATCCCTTCACCAGTGCCCATTCTCTACCACCAGTAAACTCAGCATCCCTCCCACCCTTCCCAGTCCCGTCTCCCCCCACCCCACACTGCCACTATGGCAGGGTATTCCCTTTTGTTCTCTCTCTCTGATTAGGTGTTGTGGTTTGCAATATAGGTGTTGAGTGGCCATTGTGTTCAGTCTCTAGTCTACATTCGGCACGCATCACCCTTCCCCCGCATGACCTCCGACTACATTTTACTTGGTGTTCCCTTCTCTGAGTTGCAGAATGGCACTTTTTATGAAGATTCAGATATCATTTGGGGAGGGCAAGATAGCTTTCAAATCCTATGAAAATTGTTCAGTGACCACGATTCCACTTTTAATCCTGGTTTTGACCTCAACTTCTGGCTGTTTGACACCCCTCCACCTCCCGGACCTCCCACTAGCCTGAGAATTTTAGAGCCAGAGCCCCAGCTCTGCTCTGAAATCGGCCAAGGCCTTGTGGTGCGGGCACTGCCTCCTGCAGCCCTCCCAGCCCGTGATGGGTGGCGGCCGAGTCCTCAGGCCTCTCCCCAGGGCTCGCAGACCTCCTCTGATGGCTCAGGGGCTGGGAAACAACTTGCTGAAGTTCCTTAGACTCAGTAGATCTCGGATGCTTTGTGCCTTGGGCCAGACCCACAATGCACCGAGGGCTTTCCAGCCCCCCACGTGGCTGCCCAGTTTTCCTGACACTGGTTTGGTCCACGCCTATGGGCGCCCTTCTTGGCACCAAATTCAGAGAAGATCTGAACTCACGGGAAGGTCATTTCACATGCAGTTGGCTGAGCCCAGGGTGCCAAGTGAGGGCATGAAGTGGCTGTTTGGAAAGTGCTGATGTTCCCGTCACCATCACCGCCACCTCCACCGTCATCACTTGGCAGGTTTTGCTTCTTCACTGGCGCTGGGCCCAGAGAGTTCCGGTAGCTACTCGAGGTCACGTGGAAACTTTGCCCTAGCGTGAGAGCAGCTCTGATTTCTGAGGAGAATGAATGCCTTAGGTCATTTTCTTAGAGGGTCCCTCCCAAGCAGTGAGTGATTCAATACTAAGGCCTGAGGATATAGTGCTGCTCAGGCCCTGAGGGGCTTGGGGGGCCTCCAGGGCCACACTTGGCAGTGCTTGAGGTCTGCGGGGATGTGCCCCACAATACTCAGGAGGCCATGTGGTCCCGGAGAACAAACCTGACTTGAGCACACTAAACCCTGTGCTATCTCCCCGGCCTTAGCCTTTGGTAATGTTTCCAAGTTAAGGAAAAGGCAGACAGTGGCGTCCCCAGCCATTGAAATGCACAGTCTTCTTCGCTCAGGGACCAAGTTCCTTTCTGGTGAAGTGCCCTAAAGCTTTTGTGATGCTTTGAGGCTGGTACACTGACGCCTATACATATGTTTCAGACAGCTAACTGTGGATCAGCTACTGTCCTGAGTGCCCTTCGGGGGCTAAAAAGAAGCCACTGTTGTCCTTTGCATTTCTTAGCTAAGGAAACAGACACACAAGGTGACAGGGCCACGGTCACCCAGACCCTGACGGGTTTGGCACTGTGACTTTAGGTTCGACTTCTGTTGCTTTGGAAACTCTAGGATTGGTAGGTTCTGTCCAAATTCTGCCACCCGGGACAGTCTCTTAGCAAACTGGCACCGGGACCTGCTGGTTCTGCCCAGCTCCAGACACCCAGAAGCCCTGAAGCCGTGAGGAAGCGGGTTGGTGAAGAGTCGCTCTCCTGCCAGCCTCCATGCTCACGGCCATCATTTGATAGCTGCGTGCCTTCATCCCAGTGATGCTTGCTGGCATGTGAAGTGGTTCCCTGATAAGACTGTCTGTCCCTACACTGTCTCTCTGTGTGTGTGTGTGTGTGTGTGTGTGTGTGTGAGAGAGAGAGAGAGAGAGAGAGAGAGAGAGAGACAGAGACAGAGACAGAGACAGAGACAGAGACAGAGACAGAGAGAGATGGGGAGGCATCATCTGGGCTTGTTGAGGGTTGTGGAGATTCTGAGGGGGCTTCTGTGGAGATTCTGAAGGCATTATTTACCACAATGAAGAGGAAAACACACAAGTGCTTCCTGCCAGGCACCAAGTCAAGAAAGGAAGATCCAAGGATTAAAGACTGTTGCAGGTCCCCGGGGAGAGGAGCATGCTCAGTCAGCTTGGAAAATCCAGGGCTACTTCTCAGAGAGGCAGCTTCCTTCCTTCCTTCCTTCCTTCCTTCCTTTCTTCCTTCCTTCCTTCCTTCCTTCCTTCCTTCCTTCCTTCCTTCCTTCCTTCCTTCCTTCCTTCCTTCCTTCCTTCCTTCCTTCTTTTCCTTCCTTTCCTTCCTTCCTTCCCTCCTTCCCTCCTCCTTCCCTCACTCCTTCCTTGTTTCCCTCCCTCTCTCCTTCCTTCCCTCTTTCCCTCTTTCCCTTCCTTGCCCCCTCTTAATAAACCATCACTGACTGCCCCTACCCCCACCCCACTGTCTGCCAGGTGCCGGACAGGTCAGGAGGCTACAGAAGGTGGACATGGCACCATCCTCCTCAGTAGGCTGAGAGAGCTGGCCAGTTAAACAGGCTTTATCAACCACACAGTGCAGAATGCCGCCCTGAGGGAAACCTCATCAAGTGGGGGTGTGTTCGTTTCCTGTGGCCGCTGTAACAAATGACCACATACGTAATGGCTAAAATCAACACACGTTTATTATCTTATGGGACTGGAGGTTAAAAGTTTAAAATCACTGGGCTGAAATCCAGGGCACTGGCAGGGCTGTTTCCTTCTGGAAGTTCTAGAAGAGGAACACTGACTTGCCCTGCCAGCTTCTAGACCCTGAGGGCCTCCCTCGGCTTGTGGCAGCATCCCTCTTTCTCGAACCCATCCCTGTCCTCCTTTAGAGGGGCATCTGTGAGGATCCTAAACGACTCAAGATCATTCTGGACCATCTCCAAGATCCTAAATCATATTTGCAAACGTGGTTCTCTATGTAAAGCAGCTTTCAGAGGTCCCGGGTTTGGGATGTAGATGTGGCAGAGGTCCATCCCCTGCTGATGCCAGGGAGCAGGGGAAGAGGGAGAGAGGTACATTTAGAAAATGCCCTGACCCTCAGACTTAGGGCCAGGAGGTTGGCGGAATGGGAAGCAGAGAGGCCACTTAGGAGGATCGGGATTGGTTTCATTTGCTGAAACGGTCCAGTGGGCCTTGATGAGGCTGGTGGCATCGGGGCAGGGGTGGGGGTGGGGGTTGAGAAGGGCAAGGGATTGGGCTAAAGGGAGGAAGGGCTGCACAAACCCGAGAGTCAGAAAAAGCTGCAAGGAAGCAAGAAAGCTGCACTAGAGGACGGTCACTTCCGCAGAAGGCCACACAGGCATGAAGGGAGGGAAGGGTCAGCAAGAACATGGGGATCTGGGCTGCCAACTCTTCAGTCTTCCTGAGGTTCCAGAGGGTTCTGTGCTCATGCACGTCCGAAGGATTTGCAGCGGCTGACTGATTTTATGTCTAGAAGAATCTGCAATAAAAGGCTGATGCTGTTCAGCATGGGGTCCTGAGGGCCACGCTGATTTTGAGATTCCAGGATGCAAGCAGGTCTCTGGCGAGGTGGTTGGCGTTTGGAACAAAGAGTGGCATTCCTGCGCTTTTATTTACCTCATTTCCCAGGGCAGGAACTGAACGGTGTGGCTCTCAGATGTGTGAGAGTGTTTGCCCTACTTAGGTCACTGGGTTTGTCAGCTCCTAATACCTTATTTACTCAACAGCCAGACTGCTCTGTGCCACAGCCCCTGAAAGGACCTCGAATAATAAAGGGAGTCCAGCATTGCAGTGAAACGGCCGCTCGCTGCTGGGCCAGGCACTTCTGAAGCACCCAGCGGGCTATGCAACGCTCTCCCCTAAACTTTCTCTGCCTTTGCAAAACAGCCTCCAGCTTGACATATTTATTTCCTAGGTATTGGAAATAAAAGAAAAGAGAAGGCAATTTTTTTAAATTGGAAGAAAGAGGAGAAAATTTGTTTTACCAATAGATTAGAGATTGTGTGGAAGTCCATTGAGAGATCAGTTTAGACTGCTTTATTAGACTATTCCATCCCCCACCCCCAGGAGGCCAAGCTTATTAGCATACAGCACCATTTATGTTCTTGTCCCTTCCCTTGTTTTATTTTGGTACCTTTTTCCTTCACCAGGAGGAAAGTTCTCACACTCAAATTCCCCCAGAAGCAACATGAGGATAGTGGTAAAGGGTCTTTGTACTTTGGTTGTGCCGGAAAGGCAGATGCTTTGTTGTACACCAAAAACACTCTTAAACACTACTGTAATGATGTCACCTCGACAATAAAATTAAAAATTAAAGAAAATACCAGCATCTTAGCATTTATGATTATGTTATTGTTAGCTCATCCTTTTCCATTTATTAACATTTGATCCTCATTATAGTCTTAAAAAAAGATATTAAACACCGTTATGTGTAATAAGGTAACTGCAGCTCCGAGTCATATTTAATTCTCGGATACTATGCATAAAAAAAATTCAAATGTATGTTATACAGTTTGAGCTTGTGTCCTAAAAGCAACTTTCCAAGTGCCTGGATGCTCGTTTCTATTCTGCTCTGGGTATCCCTATGCTCCTGGTCCTTGGACCAAGTAACTAGGTATCAAGTTACCGCCTCTTTCTTCTTCTCCAAGTTGAACAGATTTGCGGTTTTTCAAACAGGGGGATTTGTGGTATATCTTATGCATTGCTTCAAGAGCGAAGCTAAGGAAGGTGATGAAGTAGAATGAACAGAGACGTAGTTCTCAAATTCAGAATGCAGATGATAAAAAATATACGCATTTCAAACTCCGTTAATGTTTCCCACCACTCTCTCTAACCTGGGCTCCTGGCGCTTGTGTTTCTGAGAGCTCAAACATTGCACCTAGCAACTGATCACATTCCCCCACCGCAGGCTGGGTGGACCATGTTTAATCCAGCCATCTGAAAGCTGGCTGGGGAAAGACATCTGTGCTTTGTGGCAGAGCAGTTTTGTGTTTTGTATTTATAAACAAACTCTCTCTCTCTCTCTCTTCCCCCTCTCCCCCACCCTCTTTCCCAGTGGCCGTTCCTGCCGCCGCGCCCCCGGTGTGTCAGCCCAAGGGCACCACTAACGGCCACTACCCGGCCCCACGCCTCTCCATCTCCTCCCGAGCCACGGTGGTAGCCAGAATGGAAGGCACCTCCCAGGGGGGCCTGCAGACCGTCATGAAGTGGAAGACAGTGGTCGCCATCTTTGTGGTGGTGGTCGTCTACCTCGTCACGGGTGGTCTCGTCTTCCGGGCCTTGGAGCAGCCCTTCGAGAGCAGCCAGAAGAATACCATTGCCTTGGAGAAGGCAGAATTCCTGCGGGATCACGTCTGTGTGAGTCCCCAGGAGCTGGAGACTCTGATCCAGGTGAGGGAGCTGCGGTGTACGGTAGTCAACCTGGAGCGTTCTGTGGGCAACGGGGACAGCATCCCCTGGGTCTCTGCCTGGCTCCTTGAGTTCAGTCTTGAGTTGGGATGATCTGGAGGTTCAGGGAGACCCTCTCCCAGGACCTCAAAGGAGTCAGAGACTGAAGTATGTAAGGACCTGGGGAAGAGGAGACGCTTGGGCCGGGACCCAGATGCAGAAATAGGCTGTGTTCTGTGTTACCTGCTTTGGGATGTGGTGGGTGCAGGTAAACAGGCAAAAGGAATGTGACAGTTCAGATCCAAGACCACCCAGGTTGATGGGTTAATTTTCTGCTTCTAAAGTCTGTATGAGAGGCTGGGGAAAGAGAGTGTCTTGGAAACAAGGGAGAGAAAGGATTTTATTTTATTTCTTGGGGGGAGAACCAAACCCCTCTCTCCTGCATGCAGGGCATGTTCTTTGCCACCGAACCGCATTCCTGGCCCCCAAACAAAGGCTTTGACATCAGCAGCGATGTAGCGACCTGCTTCTTGTCTGTCATAGTGGAGCTGAGCGAAAGGCACAAGATGAGGGATGAAGAGCCTGTTGGGGACTTGGGGACCTGGTTGGGTGAATTTATGGGGAAACATTACATATTTCATAAAATTATGAATTTATGGGGATTTCTGTTTTTGAATGTCTACTATGTTTCAGGCACTGGGCAAAGACCCTTTCAGAATGTGGGTGTTTCTGTTTGCTTTTGCACCATATCCGGAGATGCTCAGGGCTTACTCCTGGCTCTATACTCAGGGCTTACTCCTGACTTTGTGCTTGGGGCGCCATATATGATGCCAGGGATAGAGCCTCGGTTGAGTGTGTGCAAGGCCAGAGCTTTCCTCACTGTGCTGTCCCTCTGGCCCTCACAATGTGGGAATTAAGGAGAAGTGGGCAGTGACTCTGGGCTCAACCCAGGGAACTGAGGCAGGAGGCAGAGGTGGGTGGGCTTGGCAGGGGTAAATTGAGAAGGGCTTTGAGACAGAGTCTCCTAAGATGGCATAACGGGACAATATGAAATTGGTAATTTGGGAAGCTGACTAAAGGTGAAGAGAGCTGAGTCCCAGGAGAAGGGAAGGGGAAGGAGCTGGGTGCTCGTTTGGAGGGAGATGAAGGAGGATAGAGAAATTTGTAGCTGAATTTTGATATCCTGTGCCAGATAATATAAACCAAGAAGAGTCAGTCCTGGTGGGTAGTGATGACACTTACAGAAGCAAGGGAGGTCTCATCTTGCTGGTGTTTCTAAAGGTTGGAAGGCAGAGGGGTGGGAAGATGGTTTGCACAGCCCCTCTGGTTCTGGAGCTAGCTTAATTCTGATGGCTACTCTGGTCTAGTAGTTTGAAGACTCATGGGACTGGGCTGACACCTCTCTCTCTCTCTCTCTCTCTCTCTCTCTCTCTCTCTCTCTCTCTCTCTCTCTCTCCAACCACAAATCTTGGGGATGGGAATTCTGAGGGTTCTGCCATCTACTGCCTTCACAGTAGTTGTATTCCTTTAAATTAGTTTTGATAACCTGTCTTGACTCATATAAATGGGCTTGCAAAATTTTTTTGGTTTGGGGGCCACACCTAGTGGTGCTCAGGACTTACTCCTGGCTCTGTGCTCAGGATTCACTCCTTGCTTGGGGGTCAGCTGGGGTGCCAGGGATTGAATTCATGTTGACTATATGCAAAGCAAGTGCCCTACTCTTTGTATTATCTCTCCGGCTCTTGAGATGCACATTTTACATCTGGGAATAAATGCATAATGGTTCCATACCTATGTCCCACAACTTTTATTACAATGTACAATTTTAGAACGCAAGATTTTAGGACAGTGTATTTGTGTTACCCTCTCCTGATTTGTCTTTTTCCTCTTCTCTTTCATTAGAAAATGCTAATGATATATGACAATGTGTGCCAGATTTTAGGCCGTAGAAAGCCAACAGACAATGAAGAAGACCACTGTGGAGTGGTTTTAAGTAAGAATAGATTTACATTTACTGTCGTGATATCTGGAACGATGCTTCTATTTACAGTTCACAGAAAACCCTAAAAGATGGTCTGAATTGATTTGAGCTTGGATGTTCCTTCCTTAGAGAGTGCAATCTGGAGGAAACAGGTCTAATTTATTGTCTTTGTATCCATGCATAGCCCATTCATGGGTTTGCATCAAATTACTGCCCAATAGAGAAAGGTAATTGAACTGAAATATCAAACTAAATCTATAATGTTAGGTGATAAGGTAGTTAAGCTGTTCATGCCTTTGTTCATTATTAATAATTTATTTACCAATTATGCCTCGATCTCATTTTTTATGAGAAAACACAGTTCAGAATAAAGGACAGAATGCCTGAGTACACAGATTCGAATCCTAGGGCTGCCACTAGGATTCGTTCCCTGTTTTCCTCAAAGGTTTCTTTATAAAGGTGAGTGAGTGTGTGTGTATTTGCCCTTAGATAATTTATATACTGATTATAAAGGCTACCCCTAATTTGGGGCCCTATTACAAGACAGACACCTTATACTCATTATCATGTTAAAATTTTCAGCTATTCTCAAAGTGGACATCATTATGCCCCCCATTTTACTGGTGAGTAAATTCATGCTAAGAGAAGCTGAGTCATATTCCAACTAGAAAAATGAGCTGAGATTCAAAGTGAAGTCTTTGGACTCTGCTGAGCCCCATTCATGACCTGCATCCCCTTAATGAGGATCTTGCTTTATTGTAACTTGCCACTTAGACATATACTTTATGTAGAATGCTTTCCAGAATTTCACTGGCCCCAAAACTCTGGTGTTCCTTTCTTGCTCCCATATAGGAACTTCTGTATTTCTTTGCCTTGTACCATTATTTGTCCAGGACACAGGCTACTTTAAGATATCCATTTACCATGATTAAAGGATTTATACCTGTGCTTATCTCACAAGATGGGTTCAGCAGGTTTAAATGCCGACCTGTTTCTATCAAGACAAATGTTTTGTTCGTGATAGACAGCACGTTTTGCCGTTCAGTTCATTGAGCCCTTGACAGAGTGAAAGGGTTCACACTTATGGGGCAGAGGGATGTTGTCTCACTTTTTCTTTCTTTCTTTCTTTCTTTCTTTCTTTCTTTCTTTCTTTCTTTCTTTCTTTCTTTCTTTCTTTCTTTCTTTCTTTCTTTCTTTCTTTCTTTCTTTCTTTCTTTCTTTCTTTCTTTCTCTCTTTCTTTCTCTCTTTATTTCTACACACCTGGTGATGCACAGGGGTTACTCCTGGCTCTGCACTCAGGAATTACTCCTGGCGGTGCTCAGGGGGCCATATGGGATGCTGGGAATTGAACCTGGGTCGGCCACGTGCAAGGCAAATGCCCTACCCGCTGTGCTATTGCTCCAGCTCCTCATTTTTGTTTCTTTTTCCTTTTTTAAAAAAATCGAATCACTGTGAGATACAGTTGCAAAGATTTCATGTTTGAGTTTCAGTCATACAATGATCAAATACCCATCCCTCCACCAGTGCACAATTTTCCACCACCAATGTTCTCAGTACCCCCTCCACCATCCACCCCTCACTCTGCCTCTATGGCAGATAATTTCCCTCTTACTCTCTCTCTACTTTTGGGCATTATGGTTTTCAGTACAGATACTGAGAGGCCATCATGTTTAGTCCTTTATCTACTTTCAGCACACATCTCCCATCCTGAGTGACCCTTCCAATCATCATTGACTTAGTGATCCCTTTTTTATCCCAGCAGCCTTTTCCCTCAGCTCATGAGGCAGGCTTCCAACCATGGAGCAATCCTCCTGGCCCCTGTCTCTCTATCCTCGGGTGTCATATTATGTTATTTCATATTCCACAAATGTGTTGTTTCAGTTTATACCTCTGAGCACCACTGTCAATAGTGCTCATTAGAAACACAGTAAAGGACCAGAGAGATAGTACAGCAAGTAGGGCACTTGCTTTGTATGTGGCTGACCCTGGTTTTATCTTCACTATCAAGAGTGATCTCTGAGCACAGAGCCATGAGTGAATCTGAGCACAGCCAAGTGCAGCCCCCAAATCAAACCCCCATTCCACTAAATTAAGAAGTACAGGGTTTGGGTATTTGGTGTGGTGTGCTCTAAATGGGAGAAAGGAGTATTATTGTAACCTCCCCAAGACTGGAAAGGTGTCTTCTATGATAACATTATTTTTGTTATTTCTCTATTAATTATTTCTTTTGGTGGTGCTAGGGATCCAACCCAGGTCTTCTGCATGTACGGCATGTATATTGTCAAAAAGTCACATTACTGGAACCTATGGTAAAAAAGTGACAGTGTTATTTGGTAATGTTGGGACTCTGGGGTGAATTGAATGATCATCAGAAAATGAAAGATATAACTCATATTATTAAGAACAAAAACAAAGTATCCAAAGCAACATAACCCCCTCGAAATGTCTATCTTGATAGCTTAGAAGAGCTATAGCCAAGGGGAGGGCTTTCCAATGGATTAACCCCCTTTATGGCCTTACTATGCTGCCTGCAAGAGGCTGTCTCTGAAAGGCGAGGAAGGATAGATTTCTGATATGTAGGAGACCATCTCATCTCTCTCATCCGTCCATCCATCCATCCATCCATCCATCCATCCATCCATCCATCCATCCATCTGTTCTTTAAATTGTTATTATATGGGCTTTGAACTCTGATTGGAAGGTGGCAAGTGATCATAGAGGTGTTCTTGTTGCTGCTTTGTCTCTCACAGAATTATTCAAGAATTTAGAGTTTCAAGTAGTGGTTCTTAATGGGGAGGGATTTGTCCACCAGGGACATGTCAATGTGCAGAGATCTCCCTGGTTATTGAAACGAAGGGGTAGGCTGAGGCCAGGGATGCTGGTGACTGTCCTACAGTATACCACGTGCTCCCACCCTCCATCACTAAGAAGGATCAAGTCCGGAGGTTCCCAAACTTACTTGGCCTACTTCTCCCTTTTACAGAACTAAATATCACTCAGTGCCTTTACCGTGGAAATCTACTGTCTAAAAGTGAATGAACAGAAAGCACCACTAATTATACTCCTCCCAATTCCCCCCTTTCCACTTGCACTCCAGACTATCACCATGACCCTAGATGGTAGATAGTTCCAATGTCTCCCCCCACTTCATGGGTGTGCTCTATCACTCACATAGGAAACACTGATCTAGTTTAACATGTCATTAGAGGAAGGGACTCTGGGGGCCAGAGCGATAGCACAGCGGGTAGGGCATTTGCCTTGCACGTGATTGACTGGGTTCAATCCCTAGCCTCCCATATGGTCCCCTAGGAACCACCAGGAATAACTCTTGAGTGCAGAGCCAGGAGTAACCCCTGAGCATAACTGGGTGTGACCAAAAAAGAAAAAGAAAAAAGAAGGGACTGTGGAGGAAGAGGCAGATGCATCAGTGATGTACGTGGAATCTGAAGAGCTAGTGGAATGGTGTCAAAGATGGAACCCCAGTGGGAAAAGCACAGAACTTTAATCTCCTTTGGTCCCTACAACTCTTCTCCCAGGATGTTCTTTGGTGATCCTTTACAAGTGAGGGAACTGAGGCAGAGGAAGTGGCTTTACAAGCTCCACGTCACCTGGATATTAGGAGGATCTGTGTCCCCCCCCCCCCCACTCCCAACTCTGATTGCATGTCACCAGCCTACCTTGGAAGAGACAGGTGGACAGTGGGAGGTCAAAGGCAAGGGCCCTCTGGTGGCATGTGTACTCCATTGGAGGCACTGCCAGGGGTCCCAGAGGCTGAGCTGAGAGCTGGAAGATATGAAGAGATTTGAGGGACTGGAGAGGGATGGGGCTGGTTTGAGGAAGCCCAGAGAATGGGGAGGGGCAAGTCCTGAAAGAGAAGAAGCAAGACAGAAAGATTTTCTTGGAGAAATGGGGATTTGAGGGAATGTTGACCAATTGGTAGAACTGTCGCAACCACTAGATGCTAAGCAATAGCAAAGGGGTTGGATTAAGTGAGAATTCAACAAAATTAACCTGAACACGACACATTTCCGATGGGTGGCCTCTCAGTTTCCCCTCTGTCCAGTGGAGATTGTGGTCATAGCGTCTGCCTGCTGGAGTGCCCTAAGCATGAAGTGGAAACCCTAGCTGTTGTCATTGGTAGGGAAATGAGGAACAAATGAGACCAGAAAGCCCCTACTATGTGCATCCTGGGATTCTGCTAAAGGAAACAGGATGAAAGCTTTCTTTCTGCTTTTTTTTTTTCCTCTTTGGGTCACACCCAGCAATGCACAGGGGTTATTCCTGGCTCATGAACTCAGAAATTACTCCTGGAGGTGCTTGGAACCATATGGGATGCTGGGAATCAAACCTGGTTTGGCCGCATGCAAGGCAAATGCCCTACTTCCTGTGCTATTGATCCATCCCCTGAAAGCTTTCTTAACTTTTCTTTTGTGTATGTTCCAGTGTATAGTGGCTGTGGGGGTGGGGTTTGCACCACAGCTAGAAGTGCTCAGGAGCTGCTTAGTCCCCCAAGGGGACTGTGCAGTGCCATGATCTAACCAGGCCTCCTGCACACAGAACATTCCCCAAGCAGTTTGAACCATCTCCCGACCCCCTTTTACTAACCTTGCTAATTGATGGATGTTGACTTTCTTCTACTGGGAAGTCCCCTTACAGTTGGTGCCCCCTCACCCCCAGTGCCAAGTGGGGAGCTGATGACACGGTGTTGTGTTTTTACCGCATGGCTTCACGAAAGCGAGGTGGCAGTTTGATTCCATTTTGATGAGCTATCCAGGCCACCTGGATCATCATCCTTATCCCGAGCTTTGCAGGGACACGCAACCTCATATTTATCATATAAACTCTGGGGCTGGCGCCAGCAAGCTTGGCTCCCTGGCGTTGCTCACCTATGTTTTTTCATTGTCAATTCAGCCTCCTGCCCGCGCTTCACCTGGGAGAAGGGACCAAGAATTACTTCCATAATGCCAGCTACCTGCCAGGCAGTCCCTGAGGCCTTTACCTCACCCTTTCCTTCTAATATTCCTAGTGAGAGACACTGTCCCTCATTTTAAGAGAGGGAGGAGTCTGTCTTCAGTGGCATAAGGGACCAAGTTGACCTGACTCTAACACTCTGCCCCTTCCCCAACCTGCCCTTTCCTTTGAAAACATACAGCACCGTAGCACTGTCATTCCGTTGTTCATCTATTTCCTCGAGCGGGCACCAGTAATGTCTCATTGTGAGACTTATTGTTACTGTTTTTGGCATATCGGATATGCCACGGGTAGCTTGCCAGGCTCTGCCGTGCAGGCGGGATACTCACTGTAGCTTGCCAGGGTCTCTGAGATGGAAGGATGAATCAAACCTGGGTCGGCTGCATGCAAGGCAAACGCTCTACCCACTGTGCTATCGCTCCAGTTGAAAACATAAATGATGTTTAAAGCCTCCCATCAGATAGCCCAAATTTGCCAAATACTTTCTGTACTATACTGTCTCTCTGTCCAGACAAGTATATTCTCTACCAGTAAGTTCAAGGCATTGCAGTGGATACGCAGTTGAACTTGCATTGGAACCCGGGGAAGCCAGGCTCCGGGACCCCTCTGTTTAATCATTGTCCAAGGCTGTTCACTGAGTCCTTGATGAATATACCTGCATTGCCATAGAACCAGGGTTTGAGACGTATTTCAGGCACCCTCAGAAAGCTCAAGCAGCCTCCAAGAAGCAGGTGTCCAGGACAATGGGGGTGACCCTTGATTCAAGGTGTCTTCTGTGCCTGATGCTCTTTCCCTCCAGCTCCCATCCCAAGGAGGGGAGCTCAGTTTTTCCTCACTCGATGCTGTGGGACAAGCCACTTAGCCCACGCTTGGCTCTGCATTGGAGCCTGTGGAGGACACGGATCCATCCATCTCTAGAATCTCTCCCCTGAGACCATGTGGGAGGGGGGCCTGCCGATGAGTGGAACAGGGAGACTTCCCTCGGAGCTGTTGTAATCATGAATAATAGCTGCCACTTACTGGTGCTTTACTTTCCTCTAGATAGCCATTCTATACACTTTCATCCTTCAGCTCTTTTAACCCCTGCAATATGTCTGCAGATAGGTCCTGTCTTCATTCCATTTTTATAGATGAGCAAGTTACTTCTTTTCTATTTGGTTTTGTGGCCACTGCAACACTCAGGGATTGCTCCCACCTCTGTGTTGGGGCCCGGGATAGAACCAGGGCTGGACGCATGCAAAGCAAACACTTTAACCCCTGTACTGTCTCTCTGGTCCAGACAAGTATATTCTAACCAGTAGTCACTGGTTCAAGGCCTCACAGTGGATAGGTAGTTGAACTTGCAATAGAACCCGGGGAAGCCAGACTCCGGGACCCCTATGTATAGCCGTTGTGCAAGGCTGCTCATTGTGTCCTTGATGAATATACCTGCTTTACCATAGGATTTTCCCTTATTTTCTCCAAGGACAGTACTGGAGGGAGTAAGAGAAATTATTTGGGAAACTTGGGCTATCTGATGGGAAGCTTTTGTATCCCCAATGTCATTTATATTTTCAAAGAAGGTAGGGGCAGGTTGGAGAAGGGGTAGGGTGTTAGAGTCAGGTCAACTTGGTCCCTTATACCACTGAAGACAAGCTCTTCCTTCTGTTAAAGTGAGGGGACAGTGCCTCTCACTTGGAATGTTAGGAGAGGGTGAGGTAAAGGCCTCATGGACTCCCTGGCAGGTAGCTGGCATTACGGGAATAATTCTTGATACCTTCTTCTCCCAGGTGAAGCATGGGCAAGAGGCTCAATTGGCAATGAAAAACATAGTTGCTGTGTTTGCACTTCTTTGGTAAAGAATGAATCGAATGATCTTTTGAAGTCATCAGACTTAAAGTCATGGATGTGTCCATGAACTTGATCTGAAAGTCATTCCATCCTAAGTACTACTATTATTTTTTTGGCGGCAGGGGTTGTGGGGGGTTACACCTGGCTCTGCTCAGGACTTGCTTCTGACTCTGTACTTAAGGATTCCTGGTGTAGTTTGGGGGTGTTGGGGATCAAACTTGGGTTGGTCTTGTGCAAAGCAAGTGCCTTACCCACTGTACTATCTCTCCAGCCCCTAAGAACTTCTTTATCTTCGATGCAGTCACATGCCATGAGGACTTATTTCCCCGGTAGCAGACAAGTGCTATAGAAACTTTTTGTCCTGACTTGTCCCGAGAAAACAATCCAACACTCAGCTCCTAGAATTTCCAAAGAACAAAACCATGATTCAGCTTCTCTGACTCAGCAGGAACACCCTGACTCATGGGAAGCAACCGCTGTCTCCATCCGGAATTGCTGTGTTTTTCCAGGTTGTGAAGTCTTAGCTATGTAATACCCAGAAAGTCTTCTCTGAAACCCTAAAGTGGCTGATTGTGGCTTCCTCTGGGTAATAGTTGTGTTTCTGGAGGGTGAGGATGTTTGGGGAGTGGGTCTAATATTCAGGGAAGATCTGGACTTTTCCACCTAGAAGTTGCACAAGCAAGGATTTTTCTCTTATGGGAGAGCATCCCCGGGGAAGCTTGGGGTGATCTCCTGAGAGTGAGCAAGTTACCTCACTGCCTTGAAGGCTGACCCCACCCCCATCCCTGCCGAGACTTACTACAGTGCTGGCCCTAGAATGTTTCTTTTTAAAAATTGTTATATATATATATATATATATATATATTGCTTTTTGGGTCACACTCCTGGCGATGCTTGGGGGACCATCTGGAATGCTGGGAATCCAACCCAGGTCTGCTGAGTGCAAGGCAAATGCCCTACTTGCTCCAGCCCCCTATTTATTAATTTTTATTAAAAACATCGTGAGTTACAAAGTTGTTCATTCTACAGTTGTTTCAAGCATTTAGTGTTCCAACACCACCAGTGTGACCTTCCCCCCACTAATATTCCCAGCCCCAGAATGTTTCTTACCCTAAAAACAGGACCTTCTAGTCAGGTAGTTACTTCGATGAAAACCTGATGCTTTTATTCCAGGTCTGGACTGGGTCTGGAATCTTCCTAGATTCCATCTGATCCTACTAGGTCACCCTTTTCTTCCTCAGTTGGGTCACTTTTTTCTGGTACCTGTACCACGGCTCCTGCTTTTCACTTTCTGATCTCAGGGACTTTTGTCCTCTGCTAATTGGCTCAGTCCTTTGGTGCCAGGCGGTGCTTGATGACTGTAGTTCTGTGGCATTCATCAGGCGCTAACAACATGCAGCTTCCCAGGCGAGGCGGCTTCCTGAGCCTCAGAGTCTAGGTCACCTGCTTCTGATTCATGAGCTCGCTAGCTCTCACCATGAGCTAGTGAAAAAGTGGATGTGGAATCTGGATCTCTCTGACTCCCAAGACCTGGCTCTCGTTTTCTGTTGCTTCAGTAAATCCTCACTGACTTTAGTGACAACATTGTAAGATGTAACAGTGATCACAAATTGACTTTTACTCATCTAAGTTTTCATAATTCCACTTGCCTTTGTGTTGTAACAAGTAATAGGAAGTAATTTTGTGCCTGCAAGGGGGCAGACTGGGGCGGTGGGTGAGAACTGAGAACATTGGTGGAAGGAAGGTCATTCTGGTGATGGGATTGCTGTTGCGACGTTTGAGGCCTGAAACAACATGAAGGAGACCACCTTGACTTAAGAGGGCAGAGTTGAATGAAGACATGTTCATCCTGACCAAGAGGAAATCCACTGAACTGGAGTGTTGGTGGAGGTGCGAGTCAATGTTTCTTTCCCTCCTGGGCTCCGTAAAGCTCCCTTCTCATAAAGCTCCCTTCTCATTTAGCCCCAGGATTGATGCAATGTACAGAGAACATCCAGGCCAAGACCGAGCTTTGGACCATTTCAGGAATGGTGACTCATTTCGTGCTTTTTGGGACTGACCCCCTCAGTACTCTGGTCCAGGAGGATTTAATTTAAGATAAAAGCAGCTGCTTGAAAGGGTTGGGTACTATGTGCTGGTCCAGGGCACGACGGACCTTTGAGGTTGTCATGGTGACCGAAGCTGCTCTTTTGCAGATAAGGGAGAGTCTGCAACAGCCTACCCTTTCCCTCCAGAAGCAGAAGATGTTGGTTCATTTGCATGAAGCCCAAGCATTTCCCAAGGCTGTGTCATTTACCATCTCTTTGTTTAGCCTTCACTCACTCGGGGTCACTCAACACATTTATTAATTGCTTGCTCTGTGCCAGACCCCCTGCAAAGTCTTGGGGGCTGTAAATGCAAGACTATTCCTGCATTAAAGTCTGTGTTCAGGATGACCAAAATCTTTGGTTTCCTGAGTACTTAGTAATAACTTGTCTTTCTTTCTCAGAGTCTCCTCGTTTGAGAGACAATATATCGTCACTCTCCCCATATGTAAAGAGATACACTTTATGCATATAATTGCACAGATAAGTGTGAGTGAAACCAGGAAGAATGCAGCAGATTAGAGTGGGCCGGAGCTACAGGAATGTGGGCAGGAGCGCTTAGATGGTAGAATGGGGCTACCCGGCTGAGGTTGTGAATTTTGGGCTCAAGAGTGAAAAAATGCTTGGGATAATGAGGACCTGGAGAAGAGATGATATTATGGCTGGTGGTCAGTTAGCAAAGGAAGTTGTGCAGGCAGGGACCAAGCTACCGAGTCTGATGTTAGATTTTATCCTATTAGCACTATGCGGTAATGGTTATGTCTCAAGCAGTAGGGAGATAGAATTTGACCACTTTATTATCATCGTGGTCGCTCGTATAAACCCAAAGGGTGTTGGGGATAGTTCTGAATTGATCTTCCATCCTCCCGCCAAGTACGATACTCTCATAGGTGCTTTGCTATGGATTTATTTTTTCTTTTAGTTTCTTTATTATTTTGTTTTGCGGAACACCTGGAGGTGTTCAGGGGCCATTCCTAGCTTTCTGCTCAGAAGTGACCCCTGGCGGTGCTTGGTGGATTGTATATGGTGCTAGGAATCAAATCCAGGGTTGGACCCATGCAAGGCAAGCACCTTACCTTCTGTGCTATCACTCTGGCACTTGCCTTGAATTCTGAACTGATTCATTCTTAGAGATACTGACACTCAAGTACTAGGGTGAGTCTTCTGGACCTAACTCCTTAGTCCATGGCATAAAATACCTACCTTTGTCTTTATACTATTTAGGTTGTGAAACGACCATCATTCTTTTCTCTCTTTCCTTGCCATGACTGTTTGTCTTTTGAGTTTGAGTTTGTGTGTCTTCTATCAGTTAATCCCTTATGTCTGGCATCACAACTGATATGGTTTGCAGAATGAATGGTGCGATTTCTGTACTTTTTCAGACCAAGAATTCTTCCTTTAGAACCTTTACAGAAGCAAAGCAGAAAGTACATGGCTGTGCAATAGAAGTTCTTTCCTTTTTGCTCTGGTTGTCAAAAGTACTGCCCTCAAAAAAATCTTTCTGTCTTCTTGATGCATGAAAAGGTTTTCCTAGTGACTCTAGCTCCCAGAGCTTGGTATATTTAGGACCCAAAAAGCTATATAGAAAGCATGGCACTTGAGACTTTCATGTAAGAGCTTGTGGAAATCCTAGAGTGAATTTAAGTGCAGAGTCATATAGACCTCCTTCTCTCCCCCGTGACTCTTTTTGTTTTCTTTTTGGATCATACCTGGCGATGCACCAGAGTTACTCTTAGCTCTGCACTCAGGAATTACTCCTGGAGATTCTTGGGGGACCATATGGGTTGCTGGTAATTAAACCTGGGTTGGCCGCATACAAGGTAAGTGCCCTACCTCCTGTGTTATTGCTCCAGCCCTTCCCCTCTTACTCTTGGTGAGTGCTGGTTCAGGTTCCTTGTGTCCAAGGACACAGCTCCTGCAGCTCAGCAGGACATCATCCTTTCTCAGGGCCCAGGAAAGTGATCACACAGGACCAATATTCAATGCATGTAAAATGGAGCTTGCCATTCCTAGATTGTCACCGCAGATCTCCATTTTCTTCTTATTATTAATATTTTGATTAAATCCCTGAGACTGTTGAGTCCATCACTATTTATAAAAGGAAATCTAAAGCTTTTAAACCAGAAATTAAAGAGCTAATGGAAATTGGCATGCCACTGGGGAAATGAATTTGCGGATGAGAATTCAATGTTCCTAAAGAAAACTCCCATACTGAAAAAACCAAAACAAAAAAAAAACACCCCAAAGATGCAACAACAACAACAACAACAACACACACACACACACTTTACCACTTGAGGCTGGGTCAGTGGAGTTCATTTAAAATCTTAACACAGGAGCTATTATTTAGGTCTACAGTTCAGAGCAGTTTATCAATATCTGCTGAGAACGTTTTGTTCCCTTCCTTCTTAGTGGAAATGGCCAGAAGAGATGGGAAGCTTTCTGATGCAGTTTAACTGTATTGAGTAAGTGAGAGTTTAACCCTTCACTCTTTGAAAAACAAGAACTGGAAGTACAAATTCCTCTTCTCTATAGTATCGCTTCTTAGGTGAAAGAAGGGGACATAACAGATAAACTTTGGAGATATGTTGGCAAGTTACAGGAGATGGAAGAAGGCTAGTGTTAAACGAACTGACTTGTGGTATTAGACATTCTTTGTAGCACCAGGAGTCAAACCCAGAACCTCACATGTGCCAAGGCAACTAAAATTCCACTGCTGAGATATGTCCCTGATCCCTGAAAAAATGAGCTGTCAGTCATGTTCTGCCACTCCGCACTACAACTGTGGACAAGTGACTTCTGTTTTTGTTTGTCTCATTTGTAAAATGAGAATGAGAGTAAGATTTATGATTGAATTAAATTAAGAATAAAATCTGGAAGCTTTTTTTTGAGTGTTGAATGAGATAAGAGGGCAGATTGCTTGTCACTGTGATTATGTTGATGTGTATTCAAGAACTGTCTTGATAGTCCCTGGGATGCTCCACTTTCCTCCCTGCCCCCTCGTCAAAATATACATTTGAAAGGGGTGACATTCATAGGTGCTGACACGTTTTCTAAGGGGCCACAGGAAGTGAATCTCAGTTTGGAGTTAGTATTAAGCACTCAGGAGCCAGCCGGAGTCCAAGTAAACAGCTCCAATAGAAAGAAAAGGGCAGAAGCATCTTTTTTTCATGATGTTATGAATCATCTATCGAATTCCTGGCTCTTTCCAATGCACTGACAAAGGAATGAATTGGAATCTTTGACATAGCTCACACTGCAATGAATCAGAATTCCGGTAGCTGGTTTTGTAATCCAGTAGAAATTCATATGCCTCTTTATGCTCCCCGGCCCCTGGCACAAAAATTGGAGCAAGTCATCTTTGATAGGTGTAATCTCAAGTGTGGAGAGAGTGAGGCAGGAATTGAACATTCTCCTCAGTACCAGGCATGTTTCAACATTGCTTGGCAAATTTGTTATTCATTCTTAGGGGCAGAGTCCAGACTGAGATGAAAGGGAGACAGTTAGTTAGTCTGAATGTTTATTGATCTTTCCAGAACTATATACATGCATCTCTAATTCCTTAGCAAACCTGGTTATTTCCTCATAGTTTATAAAATAGAAGGGCATTGGCTATAGAGTCAGAGAGTAAGAGAGCTATGTCTGGTTTCATAGGACAATATTCAGATATATTAGTTATGACTGACTGCCCAAACACTAATAGATTTATTTTATTAAAATTATTATTATTCTAATTATTATTGAAATTATTTTAATAATATTTAAAAATTGATGACTGAATCACTGTGAGATACAGTTACAAAGCTGTTCATGGTTGGGTTTCAGTCATACAGTGTTCCAACACCCATCCCTCCACCAGTGTAAATTTCTCATCACCAGTGTCCCCAGTTTCCCTCCCACCATAATCCTCCACAACCCCCCGCCTGCCTTTATTGCAGGCACTTTTCTTCTTTCTCTCTCTCTCTCCTTTTGAGCACTATGGTTTGCAATGCAGGTACTGAGAGGTTATTGTGTATGTCTCTTTACCTACTTTCAGCATGCAGTTATTATCCAGAGCGGTCATTTTCACTATCATTGTCACTGTGGTCCCTTCTTGATCTCAACTCTTTTCTCCCTCAGCACTTGAGGCAGGCTTCTAACTGTGGACCAATAACTCCTGGCCCTTATTTCTACTATCTTTGGGTATTAATCTCATACTATGCTTTTATTACGTTCCACAAATGAGCACAGTCATTCTATGTCTGTCCCTCTCCTTCTGACTCATTTCACGCAGCATGATATTCTTCACGTCTATTCAGTTATAAGCGAATTTCATGCCTTCATTTTTCCTAGCGGTTGCGTAGTATTCCATTGTGTAGATGTACCATAGTTTCTTTAACCAGTAGTGAATTTATTTTAGAACCCCCTGCCACCCTGCCCACTCAGCAACTGACCTGTGGCTACTAGAAAAGCTGTTTAGGTACCTGGAAATATGGTTCAGTGCACCTTCTCCTCTCTCTTATTCCTTGCACCCGTTCACTTCCCTATCCATCCTGCCAGTGGCCTTAACTCAGATTCATAACTAGGATGTAAAGTTCTGATAACAACCTGCTGCCTGCCCTCCCTGCCCTCCCCCTCCCATGGAAACCTGAGGAAAGGTTAATATTTGCTCATAACTGAATACTTAGGTTAGCAGGAAAATAAACACCATCACAATATTCACCATGCACTGAAGGGCCATTCTCTTTGCCTCTTTTATGGTCTGGTCAGATTTTTGTGAGTGTTTATTTGCAGAATACGCTGAGGTCATGTGACAGTCCACCCCAAGCATCACCCCTACCTTGGCTCCCCTGGCCAGAGGAGATGAAGGCACCATCACTCCCCAACCCCATCCCATTCTATTCACCCCTCACCTCCTGTGGACATATAAGTGATCCAGCTTGGGGTTGGGGGGGAGGTGGGGGAAGCCTGTTATTCCCAGAGGTGGGAAATTGGGCCTGAGGGTCTCTGTGATGGAAAGAAAGCTCACAGTGGGTGGAGAGAAGCTGTTCTCCAGTTTCAGGGTAACTGGCTCCCACTGAGAATTCCCATGGCACCTCCTTATTAGCTTTGCCATGTAGTAGGTATGTGACCCTGGGCAAGGGTCTCTCATGGTTCCCCAGAGACAGTAGACATGTCATGTCCCAGGGACACTAGGAGAGTTAACTGAGGTAATCTGTATGTTAGTCAGTGCTGAGCAGCATTCTTGTTGTTAGGAATTCTCTAATATATAAAATAACAAGGCACACCCCTGAAACTCATGTGCACATTCAAACATTCTGGCAATAGCTTTGTGAGGAAGGGCTTCTCCATGATGAGAAAACGGAGACTCAGAGGTGTAGGATATCTTACACAGGTTGTGTTGCATGAAGTGATTGATCAATTGGTCGGAGGCATGGAGATAAGACACTCAGAGGAATGTAAAGAGCACGGAGGGCCAAGGCTTGGTCTGACTCAAAGCAAAGAGCAACTGCCAGAGGCCTCCTTTTATTCTAATTTTTATCAGTTACATCCTAATGATGTCATCAAGAGAAAGACTCACTACCAAGAGTACAAACAGTTACAGAATAAGCATTCACCAAAGGAACATCAGAGTATACATTGTCTTGTCAACGCTATGTTGTCAAAGCTATGTTGTTATGATTAAAAACGTCGGAGGAAGATACGGAACTGGACACGTAGGCTTTACAGATTACGTCTCCCACATTCTTGTGGTTGGTTACACTTAGGGCAAAGAGAAGGCTCAGACTGATACTCGAAGGTCAAACCAGATTAAGGATGTGTAAGAGAGAGGGAAACTGCTGCCTTGTACTGCCAAGCTAGTGTATGACAAGGTGGGTGTATGAGAGCATGCTGCACTCCTCCAGGTCATCAGACTCACAAGTTTTTAGCTTGCACACTCAGTGTGAAGTGGGGCCTCGGTTCTGCTTCCGGCTTGCAAGGCAGCATCCGAGGCTCATCCTAATGTCCTGGTTTATCACCAACAGTTGAGCATTTTCCACTTCATTCTAGAACCTTCTCTGCTACAAAAGTAATAATAATTGAGCTACTTATCATATTCTCTGCATCTCTGTACTGAATTGTGGGACTCAGTCACAGAAGTGTCTGGCCAGATCTCTTCCTGTCATTGAAGTATGATAATGTGGCTTTGTACCTGGATATAACATTACCACCTGATGTCCTAGCCACAGAAAATTCACTTCTGCGACTGTGAAATACTTAGATGTCATTCCTTTTTAAAAAAATGATTTTTAAAAATTGTGTTTTCATGTTTTACTGTTACGATGCGCCTGCTCCACACCCACTGCTGGAGTACCACTGTTTCTCTGCCACCATCCATCCCTGGGCCCTTCTCACCTGCTTGCCTACCCCCCTTTTGGCAGCCTCAGTTCTTAGTTCTGTTGGTAATGCCTCTACTGGGGATTGCTTCTACAGGGACTGGGCTGGTCCCTTGTTTTGTTTCTTTATATTCCACATGTGACTGAGATCCTTCAGTATCTTTCTCCTTCTCGTGACTTCACTTAGCGTGGCACCCTGCAGTTCCATTCAAGTTGTTGTGAAATGTAACAGAGCTTGTTTCATAGCTGAGTAGCATTCCAGTGTGTGTGTGTGTGTGTGTCACAATTTTTTTCTTATCCACTCATCTGTTATTGGTCCCTTGGGATGTTTCCAGATCGTGGTTATTGTCAGTAATGCTGCAATGGACAGAGAGGTGCTTCTGTCTTTCCAAGCTAATGTTTTTTTATGCTCTTGTGATAGACGCCAAGGAGCGGGGTTGCTGGGTATGACGGAAGTTCTATTTTTAAGTTTTTAGGAAATCTCCATGCTGTTTTCCCTAGAGGTTCACCCAGATGGTGTTCCCACCAACAGTGGATGAAGACTCCTTTCTCAGAGCATTCCTGCCAACACCCATTGTTTCCAGACTTTCCAGTATAGGTTACTGCCACTGGGAAGTGACACCTCACTGCTTTCATTGGTAGCGATGTGAAGCACTTCTTAAGATGGGGAAGTTAACAACAAATGAATACCTTAGTTACACTTCTCGCCTGTGATGCATCTGCTGCAGCTGCCCAGATGCTGCTGTTGGATTTGGGATCAATACAGACCCATTCAGCGTGTGATGAACGGAGTCTGCAAGAGGCCTTTCTCTGTCCCACAGGCTCTGTGGCTTTCCTTCCCTCATTTTAAATTTATCAATGAAGCCACTATGCCTGCCTCCTGCCTTAATCTGCCTAAAGGTTAAATTCATAATCCCAGTGCTGTTACCTCAGAAGGCTAAGGTTCAGGGCCTCCTGTGTGTGCTCTTCTTTCCTTCTGCCCCAGTGGCAGAGGCCCCTGGGAAAGCGGCTGTAACCTCCCTTCCCCACAACTCACCCCCCGCCTTACTTCTGCACTGTGGTCCTGGCATCATGATTCAAAGTCCCCGTGCATCCTGTCAGGATCTTGCTTTAGACAATAAATCAAACAATCATCCGCGCCATTAGTGTCCGTGACTGTGGCACCAATTGGCTGTCATCTGCCACCTATCTCGGGCTAGTTGAGTGATTATTGCCTCACCTTTGTTTGTCTTTCTTCTTGGTGCCACAGAAGAAAATAGAGAAACCGATGATGTCAGTGAGCACACAGATCATTGGAGAAAAGCTGCAGACAGTTAGTGGTCCCCTGGGGTCATCATTCATCTCGGTGTTGGGCTAACACAGAGTGGGCCTCGTGCTGTCTGGAGCAGGGATTTATGCAGCTGGGCAACACCTTGTGGGGCTAAACCAAGGCAGGGTGGGGAAGTCGCGTTGGGAGGGGGCTGGCTCAGAGGGGACAGTACCTTCCTCCTTTTTCTCTTCCTTCATACTTTCCCCGGATCCCCACTCCCCTGTTTTTACCTCTTGGGGAAATGGGAGGAGAGAGAGGAAGAGAGAGGTGGAAAGGGAGAGAGTCTTTTTTCTACTTTCTCCAGTTTTATTGGCAATTGACTGACTCACAGCAAGGTGTAGGTTTTGAGGATTTCAGTGTGTCCATTTGATTCCCTTATTGACATACAACATTGTGTAAGCTTAAGGGGTTCATTGTGTTGATTTGATCCACTTACACATTGCAACAATCAATTGCAATTCCCCGCATCTGCCACATAATTACTATTTCTTTTTCTGGCTAAGAACAATTAAGGTCTACTCTGTTAGCAGTTTTAAAGTGTGTGATATAATACTATTAATTACATTCACCTTGTTATACATCAGATCCCTAGAACTGATTCATCTTATAACTGGAATGTTTTTGACCAACATCTCCCCGTGTTTCACTCCCAGTCCTGGTACCCACCATTCTGTTCTCTATAAGAAATATTCTTTTAGATCTCACCTTCCTTCAACTCCTTCTCCTTCTTTAATTTTTAATAAATTGGTCATTTTTTTTGTCAGTTGGATTACTGTTTTCTGTTTGTGTGATACAAGCTTGAAAGTATAAATTGCTTTACTTTCACACTCCTGAAAAGATGCTACTTTCATTCCTTCATTAATTTATTATAGATGTAAGCGTTTGCTCATGAATTAGTTTTCTGGGTGAGTGCTAGAAATTCCAAATTAAAGGCTAAGAAGAAAATTCCAGAGGGGGTGGGATTAAGCCATACTCTTTGATCTCTAGTGCCCTTTCTCTGAAGTGCTCACACCACATCTTGCATAATTTTATTTTGATCCTCACGAAACCTCTGTGGATCTGATAATGGTTGAACACGTAAGTGAGCCCCTGCTGGGCAATGCATCTGAGACTGTGGCTGAAAGTGATAAAATTGGTTGACTCTCTGCCCTCTAGCTGATCTTTTGAGTCAAACTGTCCAGGGTTCAGTTGCGTCATTACATTATCTGCATGCTGAGACATTTCCAGTGGGCTGGCTTATCTTCATGTTTGCATTATGAATGCAGAGGAGGAAAAATACATGCAGATGCATTTAATTTAATGATATTTTCATTTGAGTTCAAAGCATAGAAACCATTAGAAAATAATTTGGAAAATTAATAAATTCAGAACAACAAACTCCCTCGGAAGTGTTCTTGTGTTAAAAGATGATGCTCAGTGGCTATCATGTTTGGTCTACAGTCTACTTTCGGCACGCAGCTTTCAACCCGAGTTGCAAACTACAACATCCAACAGGAGAGAGAACAAAAGAGAATGCCCTGCTGCAGAGGCAGGGTGGGGTGGTGGGGGTTGGGGTGGGGTGGTGGGAGGGATACTGGGAACATTGATGGAGGAGAATGGGCACTGGTGGAGGGTCATACATGAGATGCAAACATGAAATTTTATAAGCTTGTAACTGTACCTCACGGTGATTCACTAATAAATTTTTTTTAAATAAATAAATTAAAAAATGATGATGCTGGTCATTCAAATGACAGCAGTCCAGTCATTCGTGAGATTTCTCTGTATTTACATAACCTGAGTTGATCGGTTCCTACTAACTCTGGTAGCTTCTGGAATCTTTCTAACCCTTACAGTCTAGACAGACTCAAACCTAATTTCCAGGATTGGGGTTGGTTCTTCCAAACCATTACTGACAACTCCATAGCTTGCTGACTCATTTCTCTCCTTCCCATCTGGTTCTAACTCTGACTGTCCCCATTATGCCTACAAGATCCCTTGCACTTAAGTTTCACAAAGCTGCTTTCTCCCAGAATTTGCATGGATGGCCCACTTTACTGATAAATTGGAAGGAACAGAGATGTGATAGATGTCACACAAATTGAAGCTGGACACTTGTTTGTCAGAAGTCCCAGGCAGTTCAGCAGCTGGGCATGGCACTTCTACATGCCCCTGACCTCATCTTTCTTTTCTTCTTTTCTGTCTCTTTGCTCCTTACCTCTCAAGGATATAAAGTCAACCTTTTCCCATTTTTTTGTTTATGTATTTAATTATTTTACTTCACATGTAGGACTGGAGCGATAGCACAGCAGGTAGAGTGTTTGCCTTGTACACAGCCGACCTGGGTTTGATTCCTCCGTCCCTCTCGAAGGGCCTGGCAAGCTACCGAGAGTATCCCACCTGCATGGCAGAGCCTGGCAAGCTACCCATGGCATATCCGATATGCCAAAAACAGTAACAGCAAGTCTTACAATGGAGACATTACTGGTGCCTGCTCGATCAAATCGATGAACAACGGGATGACAGTGCTACAGTGCTACTTCACATGTAATGCGGTTAAGCTTTCTTCAGCTCTATGAGACAAACGAAGTTTGGTGTCTCCATTCCACTCATTGGAGGGAAAGACTAATTAGAGGTGATGTCATTTGTTTGTTGTTGCTTTCATTTTCTTTGCCAAGAGGATCAGGTCACTGAAGACTCTCACTGGAAACAAATCCTGGAATAAGACCAGTAGAATCTTTAACTGAGGAAGCTTAGTGGGTGTGGGGGGGAAGGAACTGGGGACAATGGTGGAGAATCTTTGCTCACCGATGGAGGGAATGTGGTGGTAGTACTGAAGTACAAAGCAGTGGTTTCCGTACTATGTAAACTATGATACTGCACTGGACAATTAATTTTGTTATTTTATTAATTAATTTTCACTTTCCAGTTTTATAGGGTTATTGGTTTAACCATTGTTGGTCTTTGTGAGTGCTTTATATGTCTTAGATACTAGCTCTTTTTTTTTCTTTTTTTTTGCTTTTTGGGTCACACCCAGAGATGCTCAGGGGTTACTCCTGGCTTTGCACTCAGGAATTACTCCTGGCGGTGCTTGGGGGACCATATGGGATGCTGAGAGGCGAACGCCCTACCCGCTGTGCTATTGCTCCGGCCCAGCCCCAGATACTAGCTCTTTTAAATAATAATTAAATTTAAAAATGTGTCTGTCAAGGAGACAAGTTGGGGGCAGGTGGGGGGGGGGACTTTGGGTCATTGGTGGAGGGAAGTTGACACCGGTGGTGGGCTTGGAGTTGGAACATTGTTTGCCTGAAACTCAGTTCTCAACAATTTTGTAAATCATGGTGCCTCCATTAAACAAAAAATGTAAAACAATTTTTTTTTTAACCAAGAAAATTTTTTTTAAAAAGAAGTGATCTCAGTCTTTCCTCCTCATCCCTGACTGGAAGCAAACATTGGGTGTGGGGAGAGGAGTGTGTTTGACATACCACAGGGAGAGGAAGGAGCAAAACGAGGGCTCTCTGCCAATCAGTCTAGATTTCAGTTTTTGTTGGTCTAAGGCAAGTTACTGAACGCCTCTTCCTTCTCTCTAAAGGGAGGGTGCCTTGACTTGCAAGTTGTAGCACTGTATTACTGTCATACCATTGCTTATCGATTTGCTCGAGTGGGCACCAGTCACGTCTCCATTGTGAGACTTGCTGTTACTGTTTTTGGCATATCAGATATACCACGGGTAGCTTGCCAGGCTCTGCTGCGTGGACGTTATACTCTCGGTAGCTTATCGGGCTCTCTGAGAGGGACGGAGGAATTGAACCCAGGTCGGCCTCGTGCAAGGCAAACACCCTACCCGCTGTGCTATCGCTCTAGCCCCTTGCAAGTTGTAGATAGGATTAAAATTGAATAGCGCACTAGTTGTGGGAAGGCTCAAAGGTTAGAACACTCCAGCACTTGTCACACAAGAACTGACTTGTTACAAGTTTCCTGTTCTTTCCATGGAGGAACACTTTCCTGGAGGGTCCACATGTCATGTGACATATTTATAAATTGCATAATTAAAAAAAGACGTGAGAGGAAATCTTCAGATTTTTTTTTTTTGGTGGCAAAATAGATGTCACTATCTCTTTTGCCTCTGCTGCCATTCTGTACTTGTAAGTGCAGTGCTGGTTCTGATTAGAATGCTTCTGTGCCACTCTCAGCACAGTGGCACTTGACCCGGCTCAAAGTCTGCAGCATTAAAGAAGTTATAAATATTAGAAATAGAGGGTGTGGCTTGAAGCCTTCTAAGTGACTCAAGTGTAGAATTGTCCCCAAAGCATTATTTCCAGGTGGGGTCAGCAGAGCAGAAAGGCAGAGAGGATGGAAGCTGCATTTCAGCTTATGGTTTGCTTTGGTGGCGCTCGGGCGGCACAGTGAAGTGGTCATTTTTATCGGCTGAAAGGACCCACCATCTGTCCTTCCCTCTACTGCAGAATAGAGCATATCCCCTGATGAATAAGCCATTGTGGTTAATTAAGCCAATTTAAACCACTGGCAAAACAACCTGTACATTCTCTGTGAAGCTGGATTCTCTGTGTCAGGATTTATGTTGGAAGCGGTGGACAGTATTTATGGTCTTAGAGAAGGAAATGAACAAACTAAAGATTTAACAGAAGTGATTTTTCAGGCATGGGTGGGGGCTGGGAGGGCCATATCCAGCTGAGTTCAGGGGGCTATTCACAATTCTGTGCTTGGGGGGGTGTCATGTGGTGCTGGAGTTAGAACGGGGGGATGGGGTGGCAGTATGCAAGGCAAGGGCCTTAACTCTTATCTGTTTTCCTGGCCCCCAAATTAATTTTTTTCTCCTTATTCTCTAATTAGTTGAGTCTCCCAGACTCAACCCATTTTAGTATAATTTGTGGGCTAAAATAGTTTTGACCTATTCAAAAAGTTTGTTAAAATAAAAGCAAGGGGCTAGAGCCATAGCGCAATGGGTAGAGCATTTGCCTTGCACATGGTCGAACCAGGTTCAATCCCTGGCATCCCATATAGTCCCCTAAGCACTTACAGGAGTAATTCCTGAGTGCAGAGACAGGAGTAACCTCTGAGCATCGCTGGGTGTGACCCAAAAAGAAAAAAAAAAGAAACAAAGGCAAAGAATATGTGATTAAGACCACTGATGGTTCCAGAACCTAAAACATTTCCAGCCTGACCCTTTATGGAAGAAGATTGCTCGTGTTTGGTTTAGGGATTTTGAAATACTCCACATTCATGGAGATAACGCAGTGACGGTGACTGACTTTTTCTTTTTGCAGTCTGGTTTGTGGAAACCACTACATAGATGTTATTTAGGATAGCTGTAAGCAGATATCAACCTTTAAGCGAGTCTTGCTACCCCCACATCGGGTGAGGGTAGCTTTGTCTGGTAACTTTGTCCGGGGAATGGAGTCTCTTTGTGTTGGTCTGGAAGTAGCTGGCCTGTCACTTCTCTCTAAACCCCGCATCTGTCCCCGCCTCCTCCAGCTCACCTGTTTGAACAGTGTGTGGCTGAGCTGCGAAGACAGTGCTTCCTGCTCTCTCTGCCCTGGCTTGGCCAGGGTTGGTGGGGGCTAGTGCAGGGAGGAATGCTAAAGGGTTCTCGTGATAATCTGCACAAGCTTCCCAGAAACCGGATCTAGAGGAGAGGCGCATTTGGAGGAGGCATGAACCATGGTATAGGATGCACGGTGATCATCTCAGGGAACTGCCTGGGATGGAGGCGTCTATTATAGGTGTGTCAGATGAGATTGAATCTTCAAGGTGGTCCATTTGTGGGGAATTTTAAGGTGTGTGAACTCCAAATCTAGTAACTAGTGAGAAGTTATTATAGGTTTTTTTTTTTTTTGCTTTTTGGGTCACATCCGGCGATACACAGGGGTTACTCCTGGCTTTGCACTCAGGAATTACTCCTGGCGGTGCTCAGGGGACCATATGGGATGCTGGGATTCGAACCCGGGTTGGCCACATGCAAGGCAAATGCCCTACCGGCTATGCTATCGCTCCAGCCCCTATAGTTAGTTTTTTAAACAAAGGATGGGTAGGTGTGTGTGTGTGTGTGTGTGTGTGTGTGTGTGTGTGTGTGTGTGTGTGTGTGTTGTTAGGGTCCGGAGACCCTCAAGAACAGAGAACAGAGCCGATAATGCAAATCACAGAGCGAGGTTTATTGATCCAGCTAGCTGGGATCCAAGTATCTGCCTGGCGCTGTGAGTTTCAACAAGGACCCTGAGCACCAGATTCAGCAAGTTCTTGTACTTCCATTCTAGCAAGTAGGCTTTAGTCAGCACGTTTCTGTTACCTATAGAGTACACATATTTTTGTTGTTGTTTTGATCTGCAACATCCAGCCCACTTCCTGACAGTTACATTCCGGAGACCTAATCTCATTCCGGGGACCTAATCTTTGACAAAAGCATCTGTTTTTTTCTGCGTTAACACTTTGTGACCCTCCACCCTTGTTTACCAGAAATGAGCTAGTTTCTTGTTCCTGGAAGAGGCCCGGTCATTCAGAGGCCACAAAGCCTATCATGACAGTTCTCTGGCTAAGCGGGTCCTGTGTGTGTGTGTGTGTGTGTGTGTGTGTGTGTGTGTGTGTGTGTGTGTGTGTGTGTGTGTGTTGGAGGGCATGAAGTGAAATGACAGGCATGAAATTGGCTGCTATTTCTGAATCTCTAACTCTTGAGTTCCACGTGTTCCATGGGTCATCTCGTCCAGTCCTCCCAACAGCATGATCTCAGGTTTCCAAATGAGGAAGTTCGGGCTTAGGGAGGTTACAGTAACTTGCCCAAGGTTCTCAAGGTAATCATGGGCAGAGCCAGAGTGATTGAAAAGACCCAGAATGATTATAACCCCTGCACTTCCAAAACAATGAAAAACATTCTCACAAAAGAGAAGAGTGAAAGCAATGTAAAAAATGCTTCCTAGGAATGACCACTTTGGGCGACTGTCCTCTTAGCTATGTTTCTGTGTTATACACTGAAATATATATGCAGTTTATACAATCTGTGCCTCATCACATGAATCTCTGCCTAAATCTTTTACATTAATGACCCCTGTTATGTATTTTTTTTTCCTTCTCTCACTTTATTTTCTCTTTTGGTTTGTTTAGGGTTACTCCTGCCAGCACTCAGGGGCTATTTCCAACTCCTGTGGTGACTGAGGCTTAGCCTAGGAACTCTCTCCCCAACCTCTCACTTAGTTTTCTTTTTGAATAAGTGGATGCACAGTATTTAACTTTATGACCGTACCCTCAGGCACTTAGCCACTCCTGTTCAGATCATTGCAGTTTCTTTTTTTTTCTTTTTTCATTTTTATTAAATTTTTTTTTATTAGAGAATCACTGTGATGTACAGTTGCAAATTTATGAACTTTTATGTTTGCATTTCACTCATACAGTGATTGTTTACCCATCCCTCCACAAGTGCCCATTCACCTCCACCAATGATCCCAGTATCCCTCTCACCATCCCCACCTCATCCCCCACCACCCCACCCTGCCTCTGCGGCAGGGCATTCCCTTTTGTTCACTCTCCTTTTGGGTGTTGTAGTTTGCAATAGAGGTATTGAATGGCCATCATGTTCGGTCTATAGTCTACTTTTAGTTTGCATCTTTCAACCGGAATGGGTCCTCCCAACATCTTCTACTTGGTGTTCCCTTCTCTATCTGAGCTGCCTTTTCCATCAAAAAATGGGGGATGGAAATGAACAGAAATTTTCTCAAAGAAGAAATCTGAATGGCTAAAAGATACATGAGAAAATGCTCTACGTCACAAATCATCAGGGAGATGCAGATTAAAACAACAATGAGCTATCATTTCACACCACAGAGACTGGCTCACATCATTGCAGTTTCTTGAGCAGGGATGTAATTCAATTTTTCTTTCCCTTTTTAATGGACTCTCTGCTTTCTCACTTTTTTTTTTTGCAGCATGCCCTTGACGCTGACAATGCAGGAGTAAGTCCAGTAGGAAACTCTTCCAACAACAGCAGTCACTGGGACCTTGGAAGTGCCTTTTTCTTTGCTGGGACTGTCATCACCACCATAGGTATTCATTTGTTTGCTACTATCTTTTCCTCTGCAGGCCATCCTGAGTCTTGACACTTTGCCAAGAGTTTGTCCTCAGAATCCACGGCAGCTTGAGATTCAGAGGAGGCTTATGAAACACCGTGGATGCAGTACTTGTGGGTTTTAATAAAAGACAAAGCCAAATCAAGTATTTTGCTTTTCAAAGAGAAACACAAGGGAGACTTCAGTTGGAAAGAACTTGGTTTAAGGTTAGAGTGAAAACACACATAAGGAATTCATCAGTTGAACTCAATTAGCTCAGCTAAGTTGAAAATTTCTTCTTCTTACATTTTCTTTGGTTTTTGGGACCATACCTGGCAGTACTCAGGGCTACTCTGGTAAGCACTTGCCAACTATGCAGCCAGGTATTGAACCGGGCTTAGCCTCATATAAGGCAAGCATATGAATCTCTGTGCTATCTCTCTGGTCCCTCAAATTCAATTTAAGTACATAATTAAATAATATTTGTTTTTTTAAATATTAATTTTAATTTTTATTGAATCACCATTTTTATTGGCGCCCGCTCGAGCAAATCGAAGATCAATGGGATGACAAGTGATTGAATCACCATGAGATAGAGCAGTTCAACTGATGAATTCTTAATGTGTGTTTTCACTCTAACCTTAAACCAAGTTCTTTCAACATTCCAACACCCTCCATCCTTCCATCAGTGTAATTTCCCAGCACCAATGACCCTCATTTCCCTCCCACCCACCCCCATATTATCCTCGACCCCAGTCTGCCTTTATGGCAGGCACCTCTCTTCTCTCTCTTTCTCTTTCTCATTTTAGGCATTACGATTTGCAATACACATGCTGAAAGGTTATCATGTATATCCTTTTACCTACTTACTCAGCTCTTGTCCAGAGTGATCATTTCCAACTAATGTTGTCAGAATGGACTCTCTTCTATCTTAACTACCCTCCAATCCCCACACTTTTGTGGTAATTTCTAACCATTGACCAGTCTTGCTGGCCCATTTTCCCTGGCCTTGGATATTAGTTTTATAATAGCCAGAATCTGGAAACAACCTGAGTGTCTGAGAATAGATGACTGGACAAAGAAACTGTGGTACATCTATACAATGGAAAACTACACAGCTGCTAGGGAAAATGAGGTCATGAAACTTGCCTATAAATGGATGGATATGGAGAGTATGATGCTGAGTAAAATGAGTCAGAAGGAGAGGGGCAGATGTAGCATGACTACGTTTATTTATGGGATATAAAAAAAATTTGGGTTTTTGGTGCACACCCGACATTGGTTGGAAGGCTATGTACTGTGGAGATCAAAGCAGGGTTGACTGCGTAAAAGGCACGTGCCTTAACCCTTAACCTCTGTACTAGCTATGACCTCAGTCAAATTTCTCTTTTATTTTTATTTATTTATTTATTTATTTATTTATTTATTTTTTGCTTTTTGGGTCACACCCGGCGATGCACAGGGGTTACTCCTGGTTCTGCACTCTGGAATTACTCTTGGCGGTGCTCAGGGGACCATATGGGATGTTGGGATTTGAACCTGGGCCGACTGCATGCAAGGCAAACGCCCTACCCACTGTGCTATCGCTCCAGCCCCAAATTTCTCTTTTAAAATACTCAAGTTGCATATGATAAAGCCAAAACATTCATAGAGAGTTTTTTAAAAAAATTTTATTGAATCACCATGAGATAGTTACAAGCTTTCATGTTTGGGTTACAATCTCACAATGATCAAACACCCATCCCTCCACCAGTGCACATTCCCCACCACTAATATCCCGGGTATACCCCCCCTTTCCCACCCCCCTGCCTGCCTCTATGGCAGACAATATTCCCTATACTGTCTTTCTACTTTTGGGCATTATAGCTTGCAACACAGACAGTAAGAGGTCATCACGTTTGGTCCATTATCTACTTTCAACATGCATCTCCCATCCCAACTGGTTCCTCCAGTCATCATTTTCTTAGTGATCCCTTCTCTATTCCACCTGCCTTCTCCCCTCCACTCATAAAGCAGTCTTCCAGCTATGGGGCAATCCCCCTGGCCCTTGTATCTACTGTCCTTGGGTGTCAGCCTCATGTGATGCTACCCTACACTCCACAAATGAGTGCAGTCTCTCCATGTCTGTCCCTCTCTTTCTGACTCATTTCACTTGGCATGATACTCTCCACGTTTATCCATTTATCATAGAGAGTTTGTTATGGTAAACTATCAACCTGCCTCTTTCCCCCTTGCCCAGTTCCCTGGTGTGGTTTGCTTTGGTAGTTATGATATCCCTCTTCTTGTCATTAAATATCATATATGCAACTCCATTTTCTGAAATTTCAGTTTGTTTCTTCCACATTGGAAGATGATGTTTGAGCTCTTTCTTCTCCCTACTGCAGTGTTAAAACTCTCTTTTCTTCCCCCCTATATGCTAAGAACAATTTAATGAGACTAAAAATACCACTTATATTATCTTAATCGTACCACAGATCTTATGTGCTTAAGATGCATTGTTAGTTCCCTTCTCCATCGCATAGGCTTAGTCAACGATCCCTTACTTACTCTCAAATACGTAGGCTTAACGTTTCCAGTACATGATTTTCTCACACTAAAATACAACTCTCAGTGGCTGGAGAGATAACACAGGAGATAAGGTGCTTATTTTGCACACAGCTGGTGCTGTTTCAAATCCCCCTCAGTTCATATGGTCCCCTGAGCACTACCAGACTTCAGTCCTGAGCACAAAACAAGGAGTGTGTTCTGAGTATCACCCAGTGTGACCTCAACAAAAGAATAAGTAATCAAAAACCCCAAAACTGTCCCCAACCCCCCCAAAATCCTAACAAGAATAATCACACTAAGCTCTCAGCCAGTATATATAATGCAGTCAATGAGCTAAGCATCTCAACTTCTTTTTATCTTTTTGCTGACAAATATTCCTTGTATCAGTCTCTATTACTGGGTATATAATTTATCTTCTGTTCATATAGGTTTAAATGATGCTTCTACAGTTAGACATCATCATTGTTTCCTTTTTTTTTTTTTTTTTTTGCTTTTTGGGTCATACCCACTGATGCACAGGAATTACTCCTGGCAGTGCTCAGGGAACCATATGGGATGCTGGGAATCGAACCCGTGACAGCTGCATGCAAGGCAAATCACCTACCTGCTGTACTATTGCTCCAGCCCTCCCCTCTAAGCCTTTTGAGCATAGGTTTCCTCAACACTATTTACTTGACTGCAATTAACTTTCCACTAGTCGCCTTAAGAACAGAGGCCATTCCCAATGACACTTGACCCAGACGTGCATGTAGTGTTGAGGATTGAATTCAGGACCACATGGTCCTCCCTGCTGATTGTCATCCTCAAGTACTTTCTCTGCTCTTTTGGCTTTGTTCTTTGGGAATTCCAAATAGCCCACCTTATTTGTGTTCTTCTATATCTATCATATTCTCTTTGTTACTTTCTAACTTTGTCTTTTTGGGTCATATCCAGTGGTGCTTAGGGGCTACTTCTGGTGCTGTGGTCAGCGGTCTAGGAGGTGCTAGGGACTGAACCTGGGGCTCCTGCATGCGAAGCACACACTCCACCCCTAAGAGCTCTCTCTCCAGCCCTTTCTAACTCATCAAGGCTTTTTTTTCCTACATTCATCTTATCTTCTCTGTTCTTTTGTGTGTTGTGTTGTTGCAGAATGTGTTCTGCTGTTCTTGCAATTTGACTTTCAGTTTTGTGATCATCAGTCTTTCTATTTCTTCCACAGATTCTATTAGCTTACATTTCATCTTCATGTGTAATCTTTTTATTTTCTAATTGCCTTAATTTCTTACATTTATTCTTTGTGGTTTCTCGACCAAGATTCTTGGAGCTGATGACTTCAGTTGGTTAGAATTTTTGTCGGGCCAGGAAACACTTTTCTGCTAAATGTCTCATCCATTGGTAGATTTTACTCCTCTTCTTATGCTTTTAAAATAGGTACTTTGTATATTTTGTGGTCTTCTTCATGTAAAAATACTTGATCCCAGTCAACCTGAAAGTTCTGACCCAGCGCTCCCTCAAGTGTCTGGGTGGGGCTGGGCTGAGGAGTGCAGGGGGGAGGGGAGGCAAGCCTGTTCCGTCGCACACTCCTCCTTCCTGTTGCCCCAGATAAGCGTTTCCTGGAAATCTGGCTCGACTGCCTCATTCTCAGGCTAGTCCTGTCTCTTCCATTCTTCTGAACTGATCAAGTTCAGGGGATTCTGCTGAAATCCCTCTACACCATGTATCTTACAGTTAGTACAAACAAGAATGTTTCTCTTGAAGTTCAAGGTGAAGCCATCATCTGAGAAACTAGATTTTTGCTAGCGCTGACTTGCCACTGATGAGCTTTTCATCATGCTCTATGCTTCATGTCTTTACTTCCCCCCCCATATGGCTTCTGTCTAATCTCATATTTCTCTCTTTCTCTCTCTCTGTATATGAGTGTGTGTATGTGTGTGTGTGTGTGTGTGTGTGTGTGTGTGTGTGTGTGTCTGTGTCTGTGTTGGTTTTTAGGTCACACCAAGAGGTACTCATGACTTACTCTTGGCTCTGTGCTCAGTAATCATTTCTGGTGAGGTTTAGGGGGCCATATGAAATGCTGGATTTTGAACCTGAGTCAGCCACATGCAAGGAATTCTTGTACTATCTTTCTTGTCCTTCATCTTTTTTTTGGGAGGGGTGGGTGGAGAGAGGATAATCCTCACCATAGCGTAGAATATAGAGATGATATCTATCTCCTGGATCACCTGGAAAAGGGTTGCTAGTTTTCTTCCCGACACAATGAAGTCATATAGCAATGAAAACTCTCATCCAGGGAGCTTTCTCAGGGGATAAGAGTACATGCCTTTCATGTGCCGAGTTTAATCTCTGGCTCTATATACCCCCCTGCCCTCCTCCTCTCTTCTGCCTTGCCAAACAGTAGTGCATCCCTAGACCAAATCCCTGAACTCTCAGACGTGCTCTTAAGAATTTCCAGGAGTAGCCCCTAATTAAAAAATTCCCATCAGAAAAATGGGAGACATACAGATACAACTAACAGCCCATAGCAACATCAACCCTGACCAGGAGAATTCCTTCTTAATATCTACTTATACTTCGGGAAGACCTTCTGAATTTATTGTTATCTGTTGTTCAATTGTGCCTTCTGGGGAACTCTTCCTTCTCCCTTATCCTTCAGGCCTATATCTTAAATGGTATTTGAGAGTCCATCTTCCTTAGGGAATGCACATATTTGTTTGGGGGCCACAGCTGGTGGTATATACAGGGGCTACTCCTAGCTCCTTACTTGGGAGTCGCCCCAGGTGATAATCAGAAGTTCATGCAGGGATTGAACCCAGCCTTCCCGAGTGCTAAGTATGTATCCCGGCCTACTAATCTATCTGGGCTTAGGATGTACATATACAGTAATTGACTTCTTCTAGACACAGATTTTAGAGGCGAAGGGCTGTTTGAGGCAATGATTATTGTTTTTGGTTTAGAATCATTCTAGACTCTTTGGGCAGTTAAGAATGTCTATGCGATACAAAAAGTTTGGGATCAATGAGATTGTCATATCTCTTTTAGAAAGCTTCTTAATCAAATTATACTGTGTACTTTATACTTACAATCATCAAATATAATTAAGACCAGCTATTATAAATATTATAGGTAGGCATTGCACTAGTGAGTCTGAGCCCTAGATAATTTTTCAGACATTTTAGACTAGAAGGTGATAATCTTGCCCATAATCATGTTCCAGACAATCTGTCACATAGCCTCAAACAGAAGAAGCAGGATAATCTGGCACTATTTGGTTATAAGGGCAAATCCTCAGTAGCAACTGAGGACATTTCTGTAGGAGATCCCAGGAAACCAGTGTTAGGTTAAATCTAACAGTCTTGTCTACTATGTGGTTGGAAAATGTGGGATTTCCCACATTTTAGGGTGATTTGTAGAAAATGAATAAAACTGAGGACTTCTGGGCCACTTTATGAGGTACTTTTTTTTTTTTAATTAGTGAATCACTGTGAGGTCCTGTTACATACTTACAAACGTTCGTGTTTGTGTTTCAGTCATACAATGATTGGTTACCCATCCCTCCACCAGTGCCAATGATCTCAGTATCCCGCCCACCCCTCTCCCCCTCTCCACCCTGCCTCTGTGGCAGGGTGTTCCCTTTTGTTCTCTCTCTCTTTTTGGGCATTGTGGTTTGCAATAGAGGTATTGAGTGGCCATCATTTTCGGTCTATAGTTTATTTTCAGCAGCTTCCAACCCGAACGGGTCCTCCCAGCACCCTTTACTTGGTGTTCCCTTCTCTGTCTGAACTGCCTTTTCCTCCAGCATGTGAGGCCGGCTTCCAAGCCGTAGGGCAAACCTCCTGGTCCTGATCTCTATTATTCTTGGGTGTTAGTCTCTTATTCTGTCACTTTATATTCCACAGATGAGTGCAATCTTTCTATGTCTGTCCCTCTCTTTCTGACTCATTTCACTTAACATGATATTTTCCATGTTGATCCACTTATATGCAAATTTCATTACTTCCTCTTTTCTAACAGCTATATAGTATTCCTTTGTGTAATGTACCAGAGTTTCTTTAACCAGTCATCTGTTCTTGGGCACTCCGTTTTTTTCCAGATTTTGGCTATTGTAAATAGTGTAGCAATGAACATACAAGTTCAGATGTCATTTCTACTATACTATTTTGCCTCTCTGGGGTATATCCCCAAAAGTGGTATTGCTGGGTCAAATAGGAGCTCAATTTCTAATTTTTTGAGAAGCCTCCAATACTGTTATCCAAAAGGGCTGAACCAGTCGGCATTTCCACCAGCAGTGAAGGAGAGTCCCTTTCTCCCCACATCCACTCCAGCACCGGTTGCTTTTGTTCATTTGGATGTGGGCCAGTCTCTGTGGTGTGAAATGATATCTCATTATTGTTTTCATCTGCATCTCTCTGATGATTAGTGATGTAAAGTATTTTCTCATGTACCTTTTAGCCATTCTGATTTCTTCTTTGAGAAAGTTTCTGTTCATTTCATCACCCCATTTTCTGATGGGGTTGGATGTTTTCTTCTTGTGGAATTCAACCAGTACCTTGTATATCCTTGATATCAGCCCTTTTTCAGATGGGGATTGAGTGAATATCCTTTCCCATTCTGTGTATTGTCTTTGTATTCTGGTCACTGTTTCTTTAGAGGTACAGAAGCTTCTTATTTTAAGATAGTCCCATTTGTTTATCTCTGTTTCCACTTGCCTGGTCAGTGGCAAGTCATTTTTGAAGATACCTGTAACTTCAATGTCATGGAGGGTTTTGCTGATTTATGAGGTATGTTTTAGAAAAGGTAAAGTTTTGAAAAATATATTCCTGTGTCTGGTATAGGACCCATGAGACAACATGGCACCATTCTTTAGTGGTGTGTATTAAAAAAGATAGTAAAAAAAACAACCTAATTTTCTTGTTTTATAAAATGACTAAACCAGTGGTCTGTAAGATATATTGAAATACACTATAATTACATTGGTATGCACATAGATGGTAGTTATTTTGTCGACTTGTTAGAATCCCAGGGGCTTGGTTTATTGAACAACTGTGTTCATTGACCCAGATAATATTATATGATTGAGGAAGGGTGGGTTCCATCTGCAAAATGAGGGCTATTTGATATGCAACAATTTCCTGCCCCCCTTTTTTGTGTACTCCTAGGGGAATATCTGACTTTGTGCCAATATCTCAGTCCTTGGTTTCTGCTGTCTTGCATGTATTCACCCTGGTCCTGATAGTCATTTTTTTCTCAATGATCTCCCTGTTCATTCTTGATTAGAGGCCTCAGGAGAAAAGTCACCTCGTCTAGAGTTTGTTCAGTGCCTTGCATATGCGTGGCTACAATCATTAATTCAGAGATGTACCTGAGATCTAGATTAGGCCAATAAAAATCTCAATTCCTGGGTTTTTGCTTGAGCTTCGAAGGAAGTGATTTTTCCCTCTTATTACTGGAGGTAAACCTGCAGAAATAGAACTCGTCTCTTTTTTCTTGATGAGTGCCTCTGCTGAGAGCTCAGATTAATACTAAAGAAGTTGAACAAGAATAGTGTGGAGATAGCTCAAAGGTCTGGAGTGCCTGCATTGTCTGAGTCCCTGATTTAATCCCAACCCCTGACACTGCATGTCCCTGAGAGCATTACTGGGAGAAATGGACACAGATTATGGGGGTCTGGAATCACTCCGTAATCTTATTATTATTATTATTTTATTTTATTATTGAATCACCGTGAGACAAAGACTTACAGGTTTTCATGCTTATGTTTCAGTCATACAATGATTGAGTGCCCATCCCCCCACCAGTGCCCATTTTCCACCACCAATGGTCCCAGCATCCCTCCCACCACCTCCACTCTGTCCTCCTGGCCCCACCCTGCCTCTGTGGCAGGGCATTCCCATTTGCCCACTCTCTCTTTTTGGGTGTTGTGGTTTGCTACAGAGGTAGTAAGTAGGCATCATGTTCGTTCTATAGTCTATTTTCAGCCCGTATCTCCCATCCCTAGTGGGCCCGCCTAGCACCCTTTGCTTGGTGATCCCTTCTCTATCAGAGTTGCTTCTTCACCTAGCATGTGAGGTCAGCTTCCAAGCTGTGGAGTAATCCTCTTGGTACTAATCTCTACTATTCTTGGGTGTTAGTCTCCCATTCTGTTACTTTATATTCCACAAATGTCACTCCGTAATCTTAATGTTGGTGGAGACTGAAACTGTCTCTACTTTTCGTGAGCTTGTAACACCCCCATGAAGTGGAGCCTTCATCTCAGATTATTTTCCCTTGGGGATATCCCTAAGGAATCTCTATAACAAAGATCATGGACCTTTTAAAGGGGAGTGATCTACTTTTCAGATCCCACAACCTGTGTTCATTACCTAGACTACCTATAGAGAGTTCATAGGGGTAATAGAATCTTTGAAAAGTAGCTACTCAATCTCCAAGGTCCTGTTTTGTTTAACAGTATCAAACAGTTCCTTTTATATAGTACATCTAAGGCTCGGAATATAGAAGGACTTACAAGCACATCACTGTATCACTATCATCCCGTTGCTCATTGATTTGCTCGAGCAGGTACCAGTAACATCTCCATTGTGAGACTTGTTGCTACTGTTTTTGGCATATCGAATATGCCATGGGTAGCTTGTCAGGCTCTGCTGTGTGGGCAGGATACTCTTGGTAGCTTGCTGGGCTCTTCGAGAGGGACAGAGGAATTGAACCTGTGTTGGCCGAGTGCAAGGCAAACGCCCTACCCGCTGTGCTATTGCTCCAGCAAGAAACCTTAGAGTATATAAATTACCAATTGCTTGATTGGAAAATAGAAGAATTTAGATTTGGGATCTTAAGACCATGAAGGAAGCAATGTTCGTCCAAGCACAGAAAAAAAAATTCAGGTTCATTTGGGGGGACCAGTAGAAAAACAGTGCTCCATCACGCAGTGAGTACCCTGCACCCTGCCCTCTTTTTCAGTAGCTAGTTCATATTTTTTCTTTGAAAGAGCCCATGTCCTTTGAAATGCCCTGTTTTTCCTAAGAGGATCATGAAATTTGATACAGAAAGTTCCTGGTGGTGATGGTGGTGGTGGTGTGTATGTGGGGTGTTTCTGTCCAAGGAAGCCACCTCATGCTCTTCATTGTAGGATCTGGAACTGCATTCTAGTTTCTAGAATTGGCATTCACCTGGAGGGATGATCTACGTCCTTTGTGCTGATGCTTTTCCATAAAGTATCTCTTGCAGAAGCATAGCAATGATGCCTTCTCAACAGCCTTGGTGGGTGGGGGGGGTGTTACAGAGTCTGGGGGTTGTTTGTGTGTTTGTGTTTCTTGAGGGGCCATAGCAGGTGATTCTCAGGGCTTACCCTGACTCTGTACTCAGGGGTCACTCCTGGTAGTGCTCAGGGTACCATATGGGTGCCAGGGATTGAGCCTAGGTAGTCCACCTGCATGGTAAGCACCCTGTTTGCTGTACTATCTTCTCAGTCCCCAGATTTTAGTTATTGTGATGACTTTGCATTGAGCTCCCAGATTTTACCATTTCAGAGAGAGCCACTGGCTGAATCTCAGATGGTTGCCTGTAACTGTGTCCCCTGCTTGGGGGTCTCAGTTTAGACTTGGGCCTGTCAAGGTGCCTAGACAGTGATTTTTCCTTTACCAGTACCAGACTTGGATATTTAATTTCTGACTTGGAAACAGTGATGTTTGTGGCTAAGGTTTACTGAGTGCTTACAAGGTCCAGGTCCAACACTCCATGATGCATGGCACAGGGAGTCAGGTACTGTTATTAACCTAATTGTACTGATGTTGAGGTTCAGAGAGTAATATAACTGGCTCAGTATCTCAAGGTTAGTCAGCAGGGATCATAACTTCATTCACCGGGACCAGCTATGGGGGAAGAGTGGAATTTCCAGAGGGGAAATAGGAGCCAACCATCTCTTTCTTCTGAGGCTTAATTTTCCCAGAAGCATATTGCTTACGAGTGATTCTACCCCAGAGAAGAACTCAGGGCAAGAGGGTAATTGCTAATCCTTACCGACAGCTTACTTTGAGCTATGCTGAACATGAATTTAATCTTCACAGCTCTCCCAGGCCATACATGAAACCATTGCATCATTAATAACTGTTGGGGAGCTGCTAATAGAAACCACATCTTTCCTTCTTTCTTTATTTACTTTTTGCCCACACCCAGCAGTGCTCAGATCTTGCTCCCAGCTCTGCATTTGGGGATCACTCCTGGTAGGGCTCAGGGAACCATAGGTAAACCTGGGTCAACTGTGTGCAAGGCAAGTGTCTTACCCCTGTACTAACTCTCCAACTCAGTCCTATCTTTCTGTTATGGACAGTGGGCAGAAAGGTCAGGGAGATTGTGCAACATCTGTGAGTTATGGAAAAACTGGGATGGCAATCCCTGTGGCCTTTCCTTCTCTGTTCTTCCACGTGTTCTGGAAGGAGGTGCAGTGCAGTCTCATAGATCCTGTACCAGCAAATCTATCCCAAATGTAAGTTCTAAAATTTTCCCAAAGTGACAGGTTTGTGGATCAAATTGGAAAGGTCTCTCCAGGTAGTTCATCAGATGCAGAGTTCATCAAGTGCACATGTGTTTGTATACACACAAACACACACAATCATGCACAAAAGAAAGTTACTCAAGCATGACAGTTACTCCATTATTTTTGCTGTGAATAAGTGGCCTCACATAGAATTGCAGATGTATTGGAGGACTGGGGAATGACTCACTGATAGAGCACCTGCGCTGTTTATGTGAGGTCCTGCATTCTGTTCCTGGCATTGTAAAAGCAAAAGAACAAACCAAACATATTTGAGTATTACTTCATTAATGACCTTACCCAAGAACTTTGCTTTGACTTCATGTTAGGGATATAGTTTGTGAAACAGGGAAAAGTAAGGTGTCAATTATAATAATGATGATGGTTATGATACTGTTACTTTGCATTGGTATATAACTTCACAATACATACATTTCCCCCACATTTTCCTTAAACTCCTTCAAAAGTAAGACTTAGAGAGACTGGGTCTGAGAACAATCAGGTTGAATGAGATACAATTGGATCTGGAACCATCTTCTCATACTTTCTCCTTGGGTGACATTAGAATGTTCCCTGAGCACAGTATCTTGCTGAAGAGTAGGGCATATCCTTTTGAAAATCTACTCTTATTAGAGCTAAGAAGGTGTCTCATGATGGGTGCCTACCTGAGATGTCAGACCAGAAGAAAACTTGCATTTCCTGAATCAGGTAACTAACATCACAAATGTTTTCCACAAGCTACTAAGACATTAATCATTATAAGCTGACATAAAGTTGGCTATAATACATATTTATTCCCTTTTCAATAGAATATTATGTTAATCTCCTTTAGATTCATCTCGCTTCCTAAAGATACCTGAAAAAAAGAGTCCCAGTTCCCCCTAACACACCACTCCTCCTAATTAAACCCGAGTGGTGGTGAGCAAAAGAAAAGATTAGGCTGGCTTGCCAGAACTTTCATTTAAGAACATGGAAACTATAATTTAAATAATTTGTGATAAGAGCTTTGAATGGTTCTGTCTAGAAAATTGAAAGGGAAAATAACCAGGTGACTCATTGCCAAAAGACAAGACACAACAAGGAGTCCCATAGGCCCGGGGAAGGGGGGAGGTGTGATGGAGTAGTTGACAGTACTATTTTTCACTTGTGTTGCATTCCTGACATGCCGAGGGCTGCATACTCAACAGGACAGCCTAGCATGGAAATTGAACCAGATCCTGTATGAACTCCTTGACTAGAGGAGAACTGTCAGATGATTATCTCGACCCAAGTTGGCATAATACTCAGTTATTTTTTTGGCATGGCAATAGATACCAAGTCGCTTAAACTCTCACCCCAATATTAATTGTGCTAATGCAATAAGTGTTTCTTTTGGCACTAGTTTCTTTAGTTCCATCCATAGTGAATTATCTGTACTTAAGTTATTGGTGTAATTTCAGATGCTGATATTTGAAATGCATATCAGTAGAGGTGCTTAATACAGCTTTAGTATCCACACATATGTTTTGTACCTTTGGCGAGCATCCAATAGGTCTAAGGTGTCTTAAGTGAGTGAGAGGAGAATGGACTTTTAGATAAAAGGCAGTTTCGAGTAAAGAGAAACAGGAGTGGAGCTAAACATCACAGCCAGGAGGTGACACATATTTCCTTCCTTCACTCAACAATCAGGTTTCCTGGGGCAGAACTGGATGATCCAGTGCTCCTTTCTGAATACATACTACGCTACATATCATTCATCACACTGTGAAGCAAATAGTGAAGAGAGCCATGAAGTAAGACTGAAAAGAAGTAACTTGGATTTTCAAATAGGATAAAGGCAATTGTGACTCCTTCTCAGATGCTCAGAGTTCCTAAACAAACATGTCCATTATGCTTGGTGTTTCTGAAATGGACAGTACCATTTTCTATCAGATATGCAATTTTGGGTAACCAGTTTTCTAAGATGGGACGGAATTCACTGGATCCAGGAGATTGGGGTCTCCTTACAATTCCCTACAGGGCGAGAAAGTAGAGGAGCAAAGGAATAGTGTTCTGAATTTATAGAGAAGTTCTACTCTGAGCCTTTGAAATGAAATTCTATGTCCTAACCCCCATGAAAGGGGATGTAGGGACCTTTTGAGAAGTCTGTGGGGTCTTTGCTTCATACTTTTGTTTCTCTGCCACCTCATGACTCTCCTCTTTTTTTCAATATTTCTCACCAGGGTATGGGAATATTGCTCCAAGCACTGAAGGAGGCAAAATCTTTTGTATTTTATATGCCATCTTTGGAATCCCACTCTTTGGTTTCTTATTGGCTGGAATTGGAGATCAACTTGGAACCATCTTTGGGAAAAGCATTGCAAGAGTGGAGAAGGTCTTTCGAGTGAGTACTGCATCTACTTAAACCCCATCCTCTGTGATCTAGTTGGTTTTAGCCTGACCAGAGTCAGAAGAAATGATCAGAGCATTCTCGAATCAAAATCTTCTTTTAATGAACAAGTCCAATGTTATCATCATATTTTATATTTGACCAATGGTCCAGTGCCTAAATTTTCTTCCTTTCAATTTCTACCTTTAAAATAGTATTTTCAGAATTTACACACAAGAGGGTTAAGTATAAATTATACATATAAAATTTCTGGATGTGATGCATATCAGTTTCTTCTTGATGATTGGAGTTGGTTCTTTTTTTTTTTTTTTGCTTTTAGGGTCACACTCAGTGATGCACAGGGGTTACTCCTGGCTCTACACTCAGGAATTACTCCTGACGGTGCTGGGGGACCATATGGGATGCTGGGAATCGAACTCGGGTTGGCTGTGTGCAAGGCAAACGCCCTACCCCCTGTGATATCACTCCAGCCCCAGCCAGGCACATTTTAACTTCCAAGACTTCTGCCAGAGCCTGCCTTTTCCCAGTATTGCTTTGGTCTTTGTCTCCTTATGCCCTCGGCCCCGACCCCATCTCTTTCCATGGTTCAGTACTTTGTCAATATTGCTTTGTTGTATTTGTTCAACATGTTGGATATTGCTATTATTTTGATGTTGGTTATTGCTAAGATGTTGGTTATTGCTACTATTTTCATATTTTTCCCCTCGAGAATTTTTATCCTCAAAAATGGGACAACAATTTCAAGGAAGTTGTTTACTAAAGATGTCAATAATGGCAGGCATGCAGAGTGAAGGTCACTAATACACTTTAACTCACACCCCTTCATATGATTTAGCACTGCATTGTAGCATCGTCATCTTGTTGTTCATTGATTTGCTCGAGCAGGCACCTGTAATATCTCCATTGTGAGACTTGTTGTGTTTTTGGCATATCAAATACACCATAGGTAGCTTGTCAGGCTCTGCCATGCGGGCAGGATACTCTCAGTAGCTTGCCAGGCTCTCTGAGAGGGACGGAGCAATCTTACCCAGATCTGCCACTTGCAAGGCAAATGCCCTACCTGCTGTACTATCGCTCCAGTCCCATATGATTTAATTAAAAAAATTTTTTTTGCAGTACTTGGGTGTAAGGTTATGTCTACTCTATTTCTCTTTATTAACTCAGTTCTCAAGTCTTTCATACCTGCCTCGGGAAATTTTTTCATATGGTGACATAATACTTAAAAATGACAATTAGTGGCCAGAACAATAGTACAGCCTGTAGGGTATTTGTCTTACACCAGGGCAGCCTTAGTTCTATCCCTGGCATCCCATATGGTCCTCTGGGCACCACCTGGAGTTATTCCTGAGTGCAGAGCCAGGAGTAACCCCTAAACATCTTCGGGTGTGGGCCCAAACCCAAACTCAAACCAAACAAAAAATGACAATTAGAGACATTTCCAGAATCTAACAATAATGGACAAAGATAGATCAGTTGTTAATTCTAAAGATGGCTTATTTTTTCTGGGGCTGGGGTGATAGCACAGTGGATAGGGCATTTGCCTTGCACGCGGCCGACCTGGGTTCGATTCCCAGCATCCCATATGGTCCTCTGGGCACCGCCAGGAGTAATTCCTGAGTGCAGAGCCAGGAATACCCCTGTGTAATGCCGGGTGTGACCCACAAAGCAATAAATAAATAAATAAATAAACCTTAAAAAATAAAGATGGCTTATTTTTACCCTCTTAGACAGGAACTCATAGGTTAAGATTTCCATTAGATGATTGCAAGGAAGCTCCTCAGTTTAATTTTTTTAATTTTTTTATTTTTTGGTTTTTGGGTCACACTAGACGATGCACAGGGGTTACTCCTGGCTCTGCACTCAGGAGTCACCCCTGGCGGTGCTCAGGGGACCATATGGGATGCTGGGAATTGAACCCGGGTCAGCCGTGTGCAAGGCAAACGCCCTACCCGCTGTGCTATTGCTCCATTCCCGAAGCTCCTCAGTTTAATAGTGTCAGTTTTTCCCCCTTTCCCACCCTCCCCCTGCCAATAAAATTAAAAAAAATAGTCTCAGGTTTTGCTAGAGTTGAAGGAGTTGAAGTAAAGACTAAGTTGCATGCTGGATGTATAGAAAGCGCTTGGATTAAGGTGAAACGCGAAGTTAGTTCAGAACTGCATCTATTTATCTCCTAATGGCAGGCTAGCTCTGTGTTAAGATTTCATCAGAGCAGCTTGGTGACCTTTGGGTTTTTCTGGAATGTCTCTTAACCTTTGTTTCCTAATTGCTAGTGGGCCAGCCGACATCATTAGCACAGGTACCTGGTTCCTTAGCGGTCACCATGGAAACCACCGGTCCTCAGCCTCTCTGCTTCTCAGATGTCCAGTTTTCAATCTTGTTTCCACGAGCTGTTTCCAGCTTCTTGGCCTTCCGGCCCTCTGAGTCAACAACATTAAATTTGTCACATCAAACAGGCCAAACCACACTCAAATAGAGAAATAACTGATCTCCCATTTTTGATTCTTATGGAGCTTTTCTATATCTCTTACTGATTTCTAGAAGGAAAAAACTAACACTTTTTGAAATCCTTTTTAGCAAAAAACCTACCCCCGAAAAATAGGTATTTGGGCGGTTACTCTGGTTAAATAAAGAAAGCAGTTGCAATCATTTTAACTATATCTGCTACCAAATTTGGGGGCTTGGTTCCTGTAATAAATTTTAAATTATTAGTAGAAATACTTTTTCTCTCCCTCTTCAATGGATCACTCAACAGATTTGAGTGATAAAAAATCTTTTTTTATAATTTTTTTTTAAAAATATCTCACGTTTCCTATAGTGCTGATGACCCACCCAGTTCCTTGCAACTCAAAGGCTGGGTGTTTTCTAGGAAGAAGACAGTATATTGCCATGTTGGCAGTGCGCAGAGGTGTGACTCTGCAGATGCATGTATTTGCAAATGCACTGGCCTCTGGCAGAAGACGGCTGTTGGGGGGGGGGGTGTGACTGAGTTCCAGAACAAGTGGAGGCACAATTCCTAAATGTTTTTAGGAGAATTTGCAAAAGCTATGTGTTGTTTTGTAGAAACTCTCAAAACAATACTCAGTTTTCTTCTTTTCTTAATGTCAAATTATCAAAAATATTTTTCTTGTTATCAACCGATAGCACAGCGGGTAGGGTGTTTGCCTTGCACATGGCCAGATTCAATTCCTCCGTCTCTCTCGGAGAGCCCACCAAGCTACTGAGAGTATCCCACCCGCATGGCAGAGCCTGGCAAGCTCCCCGTGGCATAATCGATATGCCAAAAACAGTAACAACAATTCTCACAATGGAGACATTACTGGTGCCCGCTCGAGCAAATTAATGAACAATGGGACGACAGTGCTACAGTGCTTGTTGCAGTTATCAACCACAAGATCACACAAAACCTCCCTCCACTCCCACAAACACATTTGAACTCCACCTAAAAGAGAGTGACTCTTGGGTCAGTTTTTGAGAATTGAAAGTTGTGCAAATCAGCAAAGCTTGGGGTGGTGAGTTCTGAGTCTTTAGTTCAGTTCCCAAAGGAAGATTTATCCCAACGCCCCCCCCCCCCCCGCCCCGGCACTGCCTTCATCTCCCCTTTTCACCCACTCTTTTTTTTTCCTTTTCGGGTCACACCCAGCGATGCACAGGGCTTACTCCTGGCTCTGCACTCAGGAATTACTCCTGGCAGTGCTGGGGGACCATATGGGATGCTGGGAATCGAACCCGGGTCGGCCGCGTGCAAGGCATACGCCCTACCCGCTGTGCTATCGCTCCAGCCCCTTTTCACCCATTCTTGCTTAGTGGTGATGAAATCTTTTTTTCTCATCTTTATTCTCATAAAGAAAGTACTCTTCATCTTTACTTTTCTTCATTGGTTGAAAATGAAACATGAAGTCAGCGTTCTAGATGCCAGTTGAGGTGCCATGGTTTGGGTTCTCCCTCCATCCCTCAAGTCTGGGCCTCATGCTAAAGGATTGCTGAGGGTGGTTGTGTTTTTTTTTAGGAATGCTTTTGGTGGCAGAGTCACAAAATGTCTGATGTTGGGGTTTTCAATCCGGTGACTAAATAAAAACTCATTCCCTTCAAGTTCAAATGAATTGAGACAAGGACGCAGGAGTCAGCTGGAGATCAAATGTGAGCTTGACTGCTGAGACACTGGTCAGAGATTGTAGCTATAGCTCAGATGTCAAAAGAACTTACTCCCCACATTACCCAGATTTAGGTAGACTGCCTGTTATGTTAGTTTTTGGTGGTTTTTATAACAAATGATCACGAAGGGAGAGAAAACCACATCATCTTTGCAGTTCTGTAGGTCAGAACTTGGATTGGCTTTGCTGAGAGCTGTGCTCAGGGTACAGACATAAGATGATTTATGGGCAGGGCCTGCACTGGAACCCGAGCTCCTGTGATCACCTTTGCATGTGTGCCCAAAATATTTACAGTTCCATGCATCCATATATGCCGTAAAACCAGTGTGGAATTGGGGCATTGAAACTTAAAGGCAAATTTGCAGAGTGTCTTTCTCTGTCTTTATATAACATAAGAATGCTTCCTGGGACAAGGGCCAGGAGCACTGGTCCACAGTTGGAGGTTTGCCACAAGTGGTGGTGGAGGAAGGGAAGTTAGAAAAGAGAAGCGTCCACTGTGACAGCGATAGTTGAAAATGATCACTGCACAAGAACTGAGTGCTGAAAGTGGGTAAAGCGATGAACATGATAAATTTCCAGTACTTGCATTGCAAATCATAATTAGTGCCCAAAAGGAGAGAGAGAGAGAGAGAGAGAAAAAGAGAGAGAAGAAAAGTGCCTGCCATAGAGGTGGGGAGGGAAACTGGGGACATTGGTGGTGGGAAATGTACACTGGTGAAAGGCCGCATGTTGGAACATTATATGACTAAAACCCAATCATGAACACCTTTGTAATTGCATATCTCATGGTGATTAAATAAAAAAATCTTAATAATAAAAAGGAATGTTGCTTGAGTTTCCAGATATCAAGGAAAGATATCTATTTGGGATTAACAGAGCTGTCCTTAGGCTGCAAAAACAGATTTTGCAAGCTGGCAGCCTCCTTCCCCTGCTGTGCGCTGGCTCCTGTGAGAGCCCAAGCTGCTTGTCACCAGACAGGGATGTCACTGGAAAACTGGCCACACATGGGTTGGAGCCCGGGTTCTTACTCTGAGCTGGACTTTGTCCTTTTGTAGGAAGCAGCCACCCTTTACATCTAAATGATCTGCAAACTTTGTGATGTCGCCTCTTAAACCAAAGAGTTCTCATTTTCTTCTTTGACCTTCTCACCCCATCCCTCCAAGATTGCAGCAGGAATTAGGCCTTTCAGCTGAGGGAGCCCACACATAACTGATGAGTAATGACACGTTACCTGGGGCTTCTGGGGACTGTGTTTACTGGGGATCCTGGAGCCTGCTGCGGGCTTCAGATGGAGCGTGACAGGTCTGGTCTGCTAGCTGTTAGCGTACTGATCAGTCACAGGAACTGCAGGAAGCACTGGAAGGAGCAAGGGCCTGGCAGGAATCAGGAAAGTCCTGAAGAAGTCACTTTGAGAATTCTGTTTCCCTCTGGTGCCTTTGAGGTTAGCCTCTGGCACCACTGGGATTAACAAAAAAGAATCTTCTTTTAGAAAGATTAAAACCTTTATTTTGGAAGAGGCTCGTGTTTTTTTTTATAATGATTATTACTTTATTTAAAAGATTTTAAAAGTTCTTTTCTGCTGAATATTTAGGGGGCATTCACATTTTAACCTTTATGCTTTAATGTTTTATATATATATTTAATTTTATTGAATCACCTTGAGATAGTTACAAGCTTTCATGTTTGGGTTACAATCACACAATGATCAAACACCCATCCCTCCACCAGTGCACATTCCCCGGTATACCCTCCCCTTTCCCACCCTCCCTCTGCCTCCATGGCAGACAATATTCTCCATACTCTCTCTCTACTTCTGGGCATTATGGCTTGCAACACATACACTGAGACGTCATCATGTTTGGTCCATTATCTACTTTCTGCACGCATCTCCCATCCCGACTGATTCCTCCAGCCATCAGTTTCTTAGTGATCCGGAAGAGGCTCGTATTATTTTCAGGTCTGTGCATCTGTTTCATTTTGTTGGTAGTAGAAGTGTTTGTTTATTGGGGTGCTATGCTCTGGCAGAATTAGGCGGAGGGGTGCAAGGAGGATCCTGTGGGAGGCAGAGAGTCTCAGGAGTACGTGTGTGTGTGTGTGTGTGTGTGTGTGTGTGTGTCTGTGTGCCCCCTGAGTGCATCAGACATTGAAAATTCTCCAGAATTCACTCTGAATTCACAAATGGATATTGTGAATTGGAGCAGAGAGAAGGTTTCAAGTGAACCATTGTTTTCTCACTTCATCAAGGGACTTCAAGGGGTTGGGAGCTAATTGTTTTAAATGCTAATATTTTTGAGAGCTTGTTTGGAGGGCTGCAGTGATAGCACAGCGGTTAGGGCATTTACTTGGCACGTGGCCGACCTGGGTTCAATTCTTCCATCCCTACCGGTAAGCTACCAAGAGTATCCCGCCCACATGGCAGAGCCTGGCAAGCTACCCATGGCGTGTTTGATATGCCAAAACCAGTAACAACAAGTCTCACAATGGAGACGTTACTGATGCCCGCTCAAGCAAATCGATGAGCAACGGAATGACAATGGTACAGTGACACAGCTAATATTTTTAGAGCTTTATTCACTCGTTCTCTTCTAAATTAGCTTAAGGAGTTGGTCTAGCCTCAATGACAGGAAGGACGTGCCCTTGGGAAGAGCTACCTGAACAGCCCTTAAAGCAGGCCCCATGCCGGGCTCTTTTGGTCTCCTTTCCTCAGGTGCGGGATTGTTGGGCTTCTGTGCCCTTGGCGTGCGCGATGGGGTATCCGTCAGCGATGTCCTGTATGTTGTTGGAGGTTTGGCGCCAACTCCACACTGGCCTCTGTTCCAGTAGCATTAGTAGCTCCAGTTATGACCGCCAAAACTGTCTCTAGACATTAATAAATATTCCCTCCAGACAAGATTGCCTAGTTAAGAACCACTTTAAAAAATTGAAGTCGCATTGGCTTATAATAGTGTATGAGTTCCAGTTAGATAGCCTTACGAATCAACATCTGGATTCTCCCGTCATACCCACTGCCAGCGTCCTGGTTTCCTTTCATCACCATTGAGTTGATCCTTTTTACTCGATTTTCATTCTCCCTCCTTTTCTGGTAATTTCTATTTTTTTTTTAAACTAAACATTTGTTTTGGTGTTTTGGAAAGGCCATTTTATTATTTTTTTCATTTTATTTTTTTTAAAATCTTTTTTTTTTGTTTTGTTTTTGAGTCATACCCAGTGGTACTCTTGGCTGTTACTGGCTCTGTGCTCAGGAGTCACACCTGGCAGTACTCAGGGCATCGTACTATAACAGGGATTGAACCTGGGCCTCCTGTGTGTAAAGCCTGTGTTCCATCTCTTTGTCTATCCCTCCAGCCTCTGAAGAACTATACTGGGGTTGGAGAAATAGTATAGTGGGTCAGGCACTTGTCTTTTTTTTTTTTAATTGAATCACCATGGGATAGAGTTACAAGCTTTCATGTTTGAGTTATAATCATACAATGATCAAACACCCATCCCTCCACCAGTGCCCATTCCTGACCACCAATTGTCCTCAGTATGCCTCCCCTTTCCCACGCTCCTCCTGCCTCCATGGCAGACAATTTCCTCCATACTCTTTCTCTATTTTGGGCATTAAGGTTTGCAATACACGTACTGAGAGGTTATCATGTTTGGTCCTTTATCTACTTTCAGCACACATCTCCCATCTCAATCGATCCTTCCAACGGTCATTGTCTCAGTGATCCCTTCTCTATTCCAGCTGATTTCTCCCCCAGTTCATGAGGCAGGCTTCCAACTATGGGAATATTTCTGGCCTTTGTGTCTACTGTCTTTGAATGTTAGTCTCACATTATAGTTATTTTATATCCCACAAATGAGTCCAGTCCTTCTATGTCTGTCCCTCTCTTTCTGACTCATTTCATTTAGCGTGATACTCTCCATGTCTATCCACTTATAAGTGAATTTCATGACTTCATCTCTCCTAATAGCTGCATAGTATTCCATGTACAGATAAGGCACTTGTCTTGAATAAGGCTGACCCTGGTTCTGTCCCTGGCACCATACCCTGAGCAATGCTCAGGGTGATCTTGAGAGCAGAGCAAGAGTTAGCCCTGAGCATAGCTGGATGTGGTCCCCCTTAGCCCCCACCTCTTGGTCCCCTGCAGGACTGAAGGTACATGCTCTGAGCTGTTTGCATCAATGTTTCTCATCAAATTGTTCAAGGATTGTGCTATTTTTGCTCTGAACTCTCCTCTCTCAGGTGCTGGGTCCTTCAAGAGGGCTTGAGAGAGTGTGTCTTCTGGGAGTAAGATCTACTCTCTAATGAGAGGGAGATGCCTGGGGATCTGGCCAGGGGAGAGGCATAAAGTTAGACTTTCCTCAGCAGACGCCATCTCAGTCGCTGACCCTGTGAGGACTGATCTACTGTGTGGGTCTTCCTCTTTCTTGGCTTATCTTTGACAGTTGGCCCGTGTCCACTGAGTTTTTCCGGTTGCTGTCTGAGATCACTACGGGGCTGTTTTATGGCTGCTAAGATGCATCTTCATGCTGCTATAAAGAGTAAAGCGATCATACTGCTTAAAATATAACTGCTTAAAATATCGCCCGAGTAAATGTTGAACATGAGACATTTTTAAAGGTGGCTGGAACAGACTCTCTTTTTCTTTCTGGTAAACTTTTGATCATAGATCTTTTCTGGGGGAATCAGATGGTTATGGTGAAGTGGATTCCACATGCTGGGGCCTTTGTTTTTTATTTTTTAATTTAAAAAAGTTTAATTTTTGATTTTTAGAAATTGAATCACTGTGAGATAGACCCAGACAAAGCTGTTCATGATTAGGTTTCAGTCATGCAGTGTTCCAACAGCTGGGGCTTTTGTTGGGAGACTTGTGCTTATTATTTTGTCCCAGAGGATTTGGTGGAGGGTTGTGACACCCCAGTCTTGAAGGCAAGAGCTAAGCTGCTAATCTGTTGTCAAGGTTTGCTCTATGCCTTGCTACACATGGATCGCTTTACTCAGCCTAGGCTGTACAGCAGCCCTGTCAAGAAGACTGTTGCTTGGGGGAGGGGTGCTGGGGAGCCACAGAGCTGGGAATTAGTTCTAATAAAGTGTTTGCTGCTTCCCTCCTGCTTGCCATCGACACTCCCACGACCTGTGAAGTGGCCAGGAGACCAGCGTCCTGCCCAGTCTGGACATCAAAGTCCTGGTCTCCATTGCAGGTTCCCAGGCTCCTTGTCGATTTTTGCAGGAATCATTTTCCGAAGAAGACAGTGAAGTGAAATCATTTTAGGAGAAAGAAGAGAGAGAGAGGGAGATAGATAGATAGATAGATAGATAGATAGATAGATAGATAGAGAGAGAGAGAGAGAGAGAGAGAAGGGGAGAGAGATATGTGCTCATGAAAGCATGTGTACTTCTCCGGATGGAGGAGAGAGTGAGATGAGAGGACCCCGAAGATGAAAAGCAAAGAATTCCACACTCCAATGTGACCCTTGCAATGGAGCGTCGCATCAAGGGATGAAGTTGCATGCCCAGAATAGAGGGCGGTGGGGTACTTCAGGCTGGAGTGTGCCCCGCTCGCTTGCTTCTGCAAAGTTGGCTTTAGAGCCCATTTTTCAAGCTTCACTGCCTTGGGATTTTCAGTGAAGATTGGAGTCTATACTGACAAGGGGACAGTCTTTAGACTTTGGCCTTCTTTCATATTCTTTTTTCTTTTGTTTCATTTGGGGGATACAACCGGCAAGTGCTCAGTGCTTACTCCTGACTCTGCACTCAGGGATCGCTCTTGGTTGGGCTCAGGGGATGACGTGGGGACATGGGGATTGAACCTGGGTTGGCCATGTGCAAGGCAAACACTCTATCCACTGGCCTATTGCTCCGTTCCCTCTTCTTTCATATTCTTATCAGACTTGCTGTTCCTGCTGAAGCACATTGTCCAACTTATTTGGTTCCAGCCTCTTTTTCAGAAAAATATCTACTTAACACCCCCTGAGTAAAGAAAGTACATTTTCTTCTTTACGTTTGCCTTGCACTCGGCTGACCTGGGTTTGACTCCTCCATCCCTCTTGGAGAGCCTGGCAAGCTACCCGTGGCGTATTCGATATGCCAAAAACAGTAACAAGTCTGACAGTGGGGACATTACTGGTGCCTGCTCGAGCAAATCGATGAACAATGGGACAACAGTGCTACAGCACTACATAGACAAATAGAAAATTCCCTGCATGCCCATTACACACAACTCTTACTGCCCCCCTCCCCTCGATTGTCCAGTGCTCCACTTGGGGAAATGTGAGGAAACTTAGGACTCCACCTTTCTCTTTGCTAGCTGGCCATATTCATCCACAAAGGGGTCCAGCCTTTTCACCTTTTGTGTTGGCACAGAGTAATTACTTTTCAGATCATATCTTGCTTTTCATCCCCCCAAACTAATTACCAGGAGGACTCCCCCAACCCACCTGCTGGCCTCTCTCTCTGCTTATGTCAGGATTATAATTGTGGGGCTGGAGAGGTAGTACAGTGGGTAGAGAGTGCTTGCCGTGCATGTGGTCAAACCAAGTTAGATCGATCCCCAGCATTCCATATGGTCCTTCAAGTTCTCTAGAAGGGGTCCGTAAGTGTAGAGGCAGGTTTAAGCCCTGAATATATCTGGGTGTGGCCCCAAATAAATAAAAGGTTTTAATAAAAAGACTAGGATCGCCTTCTCCATGTTAGGAAACAACTGGAATGCTTAGATTCTGTGATGTGTTCAGCCTCACCTTGCCTGTCAGGATTCCAAGCCTGGTCTCTGTGTAGCATAGTGGGAAAGTGTGGATCTAATAATTTTGCAGCCTTCCTTTGCTTGTGAGGTAGAAATAGCACCTAATAGTTCAGGGGAGTCTGCATGAAGGGTTTAGTAAGAGTTTATCTGGAGACAGATAAACATGGCCTTTGAGGAAAAAATTACCATCTCCCCCACTTCCTGTAGCTGCTCTCAAAGAGTTTTAATTATCTAGCTTATTACATCTACCAGTAACTTGAGTTGGCCATAGCTTCTGAGTCTTCTGTGTGTGGAGAAAGTGAACATCAATTCTGCCTTAATGTTCTTCTCTCTAAGAGGTGAATCTAGGGTTTTGGCGCCCTCTTGCTCATGTCTTCCTGTGTGATGGAGGACATATCAACAAGGGTGTCTGTCATCGCCATTGCTGGAAGACCATGTTTTCCTATTGGTCATTGGGAGACCATATTCTCTACTCTCTGTGCTTCTGTATAATTGCTGCAGCTGCTACAACCCACCCAGTGTTGATGATAAGAGGAACTTAGGACCCCAATCCAAGCCTCTTGGTGGACTGAGGCATATGGTTTGCTCTCAAAAATCAAAAGCATTCTTTTCCCCACTTTTAGATCCATTGCATCATTCTAATTTCTACTTTAGTGTGCTTGAAAACCTGGAGTTTAAAGGGATGAAAATCAAGGTCTTTGACCTCAGGGCTTCCTACATGCAGTGTAGGTCCTATACCACTGATTTACATCCTAGTCTCAAGATCTATGTCTATTTTATAGGGGCCATGCCTGGCACGGACCTGGTGCTTGTGCATGGCCACCAGGGTCATGCTTTGTGGATGCCCTGAGATACTGGAAATTGAACTCAGGGATTTGCACATGCTGGGCATATAATCTGTCTTGAGCATCTCCACCTTACCTTTATCAAGATCCTAATTTCCGCTGATGTTGTGACTTGTTTCAAAACTCAGTGAAAACATATATGATAACCTTTCAGTACTTGCATTGCAAACCATAATACCCCAAAGGGAAGAGAAAGAGAGAGCGCAAGGGAGGGGGTGTTGGGGAGGAGAAGAAAAGTGTCGGCCACAGAGGTAGGCTGGGAGTGGGGGCAGGGAGTGGTGGTGGGAGAGAAACTGGGGACACTGGTGGTGGGAAATGTACACTGGTAAAGGGACAGGTTTTTGAACGTGGTATGACTGAAACCCAATCATGAACAACTTTGTAACTTGTGATACAATTTTTAAAAATTAAAATAAAAAACAAAACAAACAAAAACAAAAAATAAGAAAAATTGTATAAGAAGATCTTTCTAAACTGTCTTCTCCAGAACATCTTATGACATTCATTATGATTCATTATACCCTAGGTTCTGCCTATTAAAGAGATAGTCACTTCCTAGATTTGTGAGGGTTTAGTTCACTAAAACGTTTAAAAACTCCAAGAAGGAGCTGGAGTGGCCGCTCCTGAGCGCAAAGCCAGTTTTTATTTATTTATTTAAATTTTAAAAAATTTTATTGAATCACCATATGGAAAATTACAATGCTTTCAGGTTTAAGTCTCAGTTATACAATGCTGAAACCACCATCCCTTCACCAGTGCCCATATTCCACCACCAAAAATAAATTAAAACACCAAAAACCCAGTATACCTCCCATCCTGCCCTCCCCCTCCCTGAACTGATAAGTTTCACTTTACTTTCTCTTTACTTTGGTTACATTCAATATTTCAACAAAAAAGTCAGTTTTAGGTGCCGCTTTTGCAACTGCCTCTTACCCTTGGTGATCGTTCTTCTCTTCACTTGGAAGAGGGAGAGGAAGAGGATGCAATCTGAGTGGTTTCTTGATTGACAACAACAGCAGCCCCAGATTTTAGGGACCCAAGGACATGGGTCAAGTGGTAGAACATATGCTTTGCATAATCGAGGCCCCATTGGCTTAATCCCAGCATCATATGGCCTTTTGGGTTTGACCTGGGCTAGTACAATAATTCTTCATGTGACTTTGGGGGCCTGAAGCACTTCTGAGCACTTTGGGGACTGAGACCCACTAGAAGCAGGTATTATAATCATAAAAGACAAAAGAAAACAAAATTTTATTTTAGGATCTGAGAGAGAAACTTAAGGCAAGTTAAGGCACTTGCCCTGCTTGCAGCTGACAGGGGCTGAATCCTTAGTACCACATAGTTGCCTGAGCTTTGCCAGGTGGGTGCAGCCCTACAGGCCTCCAAGCACTGAATATATCCAGGGTGTCCATGGAGGTCCTTGAGCACTGACAGCGTGGCCCAGGTCATCCCTGGCATCAGCAAGCCTGAGCAGAAGTGCATACATGAAGTGCATACATGAACCCTTGCGTTGAACTGTCCACCTGCTTGGCTGAGAATTGCCAGGATGGATCCGAGGTTTTCTGAGCACTTCTTGGGACACCCTCCCCCAGCATACAGTCCTCTATTTTTGATCTTTGCGTGTTTGGGCCTCTGCAAGCCTGACAGAGCTTCCAGCCTACCATCTCTTGACCCATTTCTACACTTCCCAGGTACATTTGAGCTATGAATTGAATGCAGCAGTGTTAGTAGCACTCACATTTTTATTGCTATCATAAAGCCAGCTTAATCGGTGGATGTTTGCCCGGGCTCACAGGTTGCCAATTTTTACAGGTAGGTTTGGTTCCTCTTGAAAGCACTGATTTAATAGAACAATAATATTTTGCCCTTTGACTTAACTCTGGACTTCAAAATAATTACATTTATCAATGTCAAAACACTCCCACACTTTCTTTTACGTTTAACATCCTGACTCCGGGAGCCAAGCCAGATACACTCCAGTGGAGCTGCCAGCAAGCTGGGGTACCGAGGAATAAGGGGGTGGCCTCCCCGAGTCTTCGTCTCAGACATGGGTCTGTGATGGTGTGTTTATGCTAGGGTGGCTCTGAGGATGGTCTGGAAGTAAGTGGGATAACTATGTCAGAGGTCAGCCATAGCTTTATTTTTAATTTAACTTGATTTCTATTTGATTCATGGAAGTTTTGTTTTTATGTTTTGCTTTCCCAAAGTCACCTCTAGTTTCCCATAGACTTGGTTTTTAATTTTTTTTTTCTTTTGGGTCACACCCATCGATGCTTAGGGATTTCTCCAGGCTCTGCGCTGAGGAATTACTCTTAGCAGTGCTTGGGGGAACCATATGGGATGCCAGGGATTGAACTCAGGTCAGCTGCATGCAAGGCAAATGCCCTACCCACTGCACTATCTCTCCGACCCCTTAAATTTTAAAAAATTTATTTTAATTTTATTAATTTTTTTACAAAGTTGTTCATGATTGGACTTAAGTCATACAGTGTTCTGACACCTGTCCTTTCACCAGTGTATGTTTGCCACCACCAGTGTCCCCAGTTTTTCTCCCATCACCCTGCTTCCCTCTGCCACTATGGCAGACACTTCTTTTCTCTCTTCTTCCTCTCCTCTTCTCTCCTTCTTCCTCTCCTCTCCCTCTCCCTCTACTATCCCACCCTCCCATCCTTTCATTTTGGGCATTATGGTTTGCAATACAGATACTGAAAGGTCCTTTACCTCCTTTCAGTACTCAGTTCTTGCCTAGAGTGATCATTTCCAACTATGACCATAGTGGTCTCTTCTCTATCCTAACTGCCCTCCCTTCCCTACACCCAAGGCAAGCACCCAACCATGGACCAGTTCTCCTGGCCCCCATTCTGTGCTTGGATATTAGCCTCATACTATGTTTTTTTTTTTTATGTCCCACAAATAAGTGCAGTCATTCTGTGTCTGTCCCTCGCCTTCAAGTCAGCCGTACCTTGAGGAGGCTGTGCTTTACCAAAGAGATTGTGCTTAGACTTGACCTCTAGGGTGAGGTATGTCTGCTGCAACAGGGCTGCCCCAATGCGAGTCCACCTTTGCTGTGGGCCCCAGCCTCAGCCACATGCATTCCTGTCAGGGACACGGACTTTGTATTCCTGTGAACAATACTGCACTTGTCCCTTTCTGAGAAGAGCCGCATTTGTGCATCACATCAGCCTCTTGGAGTTCCTGCTTTGGCACTTGGAAGTTTACTGCCAGATAAAGAGTTTTAATGGTTTGTTAGTACAGAACTAACATCCTGTGAGTGGTGGGTCCCCAGGGGCCGGATGTAGTATTGCAAAGGATCTGAGGATTCTTTTGTGCCTCAAGCATCACTGGCTGACAGAGGAGTGTCTGCACATGAGTGGCACCCGGTCCTGGTGTTTTTCAGAGGGGTGGTCAGCAATACTTCTCTCAAGCTTGTGTTTGAAGGTGTTGCCTGAGGTCTGAGCATCTTTTTTCTTTAATTTCCTTGATATGTTTCACATTCAGTGGATACCCAGGTTTATTGCTGGCTGGGGATTGAGGACTTTCTTCTTCTTTTGTAAAATGTGCCTATCCCATAACCCTCCAGCAACTCTGTGAAGTAGACAATTATAGTCCTGGCTCTACAGATGAAGATACATGGAGGCTCAGTGGTGTGAGATAATGAGCATAGGGTCCTTGGCCGGAAAGATAGAGAACAGATATGCCTTCAGGCCTTTGGCACAGGACTGTATTCTGACAATGACAGTGACGGACAAGTAGGCAGAGAAGAAAACTGAGGACATCCTATCCCCCTTTTATATGAATGTTCTTGTCTTAAAATTTTTTTTAATTGAATCACAGTAAGATACATAATTACAAAGTTGCTCATGATAGGGTTTCAGTCGTATTCCAACACCTGTCATCCCTTCACTAGTGTACAAATCCCACCACCAGTGTCCCCAGTTTACCTCCCTCCCCCTCCTCTATGGCAGGGAACTTTCTTCTCTCTCTCTCTCTCTCTCTCTCTCTCTCTCTCTCTCTCGCTCGGTCTCTCTCTCTCTTTCCTTTTGGGTCTTATATTTGCAGTACAGGTACTGAAAGGTCATCAGGTATATCCCTTTAACTACTTTCAACACTCAGTTCCTGTCCAAAACGATCATTTCCAACTATTTTTTTTTCTTTTTTGGTTCATTTTATTTTAAGCAATGTTGTTTACAAAACCATTATTGGTATGGTTTCATACATAAAAACCCCAGCACCAAGGAGAGGGTCCTGGGCTGGAACTATGGCCATGCTAAGAATAACAAAAGAAGACCATCACTTGGGGGTGGGGGAAGTTTGGGAAAATTCTAGATGAGCTAATTTAGCAGAGGAAAGTCTGTCCACTTGCCCACTTCTCTCCCTGAGACGTGTACTTTCTTACTCTAGGGCTCATTTCTTAGTCTGGCATCTCCAACTAGTATTGTCATACTGGTCCCTTCTCTATAAGCCTAGTTCTCCCTCTGGGAGAACCTGGCAAGCTACTGAGAGTTTCCTGTCCTCATGGGAGAGCCTTGCAAACTCCCTGTGGTGTATTCATATGTCAAAACCAGTAACAATGATGGGTCTCATTCCCCTGACCTTGAAAGAGCCTCAAATGTGGCACCATTGGAAAGGACGAATAAAGAGAGGCTTCTAAAATCTCAGGGCTAGGACGAATGGAAACGTTACTGAAACCACTCAAGAAATTTGATGATCAACGGGATGATGATGATGATGATGATGGCCCCTTCTCTATATTAACTGCCTTGTGTTCCCCACCCCCGCCCCTCCCCCCACATTCTTGTGGTAAGTTTCTAACCATTGACTAGACCTCCTTGGCCCTATTTTCCCTGTCTTGAATATTAGTCTCACACTTTTTATTTTAATATCCCACAAATGAATGCAGTCATTTTGTGTGTCCCATTTGTTCTGACTCATTTCACTCAGCATGATATTATCTATGTCTATCCATTTATAGGCAGATTCTATGAGTCATTTTTCCTAACAGCTGTGTACTATTCTATTGTGTAGATGTACCATAGTGATTTGAGGGCTTTTTTAAGGCTCAAAGGAATTCCATATGCAAAAAGTTGGGGACAAGAAGGTAGAGATCAGCCTCGTTCCACACTGATCTGGTGCTCAGTTCAGATGTGGAATTGTTGGCTTTGTCTTGGTTGGTCTTGGTTTCACCATGGTAAACTTTTCATGGATGGCAGTCCTGAGAATTTGTTGGATACTTTTCAGGACCTACTTTGACTTTTTAGTTCTGCCTGTTGGGGTGGAACATGCCTAGCATGAAGGCCATCATTTCCACTGTTTAAAATGGGCAGTTCTGGAACATACCCCACACTCACTTTATTGGTTGACATATACCTTGCTCAATTTGTCAGGAAGTTTGATGACACATGCACACACACGTTTTAGGAGTTACACACACTGAACTCATGTTGTCAGGCACACATTCCATCCTCCAGCTTCAGAAATTCTCATTGTTCCCAATCAAAACCACACACATACACACACACAGACATATACAGATAAAGAGACACACACCGACATATTACCTTCCCACACTCTCTTTCCAATCTCTGATCTTTTTTGTTTGTTTTGGGGCCACACCTGACAATGCCCAGGGATTACTTTTAGCTCTACACTCAGGAATTTACTCCTGGCCATGCACAGTGGACTATGGAGGATGCCAGAGACCAAACTTCGGTTGACTGCATGCAATGCAAGTGCCCTACCCCCTGTTGTCATTCAGCCCCCACAGTGTCCGTTCTGTCTGTAGGTGTCTCATGAAAGTGGACAAAAATGTTGGTCCTTCTGTGACCAACTGCTTTTCCCCTACCATGTCTTCCAGGATTCATTCATGTTGGAGCAGGTGTCAGAATATCTTTCCTTTCTAAGGTTGAGTAAAAATCCCCTGCATGCAGAGCCCATGTTGTGTACCCAAACTGTTTATGTTTTGTTTTGTTTTGGGGTCACACCCAGTGGTTTCCAGGGCTTACTCCTGGCTCTGTATTCAGGAAATGCTGTGCAAAGACTTGGAGGATCATATGGGATTCTGGGGATTGAACCCCAATTGACTGTGTGGAAGGCCATCATCTTACTCACTGTACTTTTTCTCCAGCTGTACCTGATCTTCTGACACATGGGTGTTGGTGAGATAGTGGTAAGCTGACAGCAGTTTCCCAATTGTCTCTCAGAGGCACCTTTGGGGAACTTAGAATAACGTCCCTTTGGGGAATTTTGAATATTGCTGCTTTGATCATGGGCACAGAGGGCTGGAGCGATAGCACAGCGGGTAGGGTGTTTGCCTTGCACGCGGTCAACCCAAGTTCGATTCCTCTGCGCCTCTCGGAGAGTCCAGCAAGCTACCGAGAGTATCTCACCCACACAGCAGAGCCTGGCAAGCTACCCATGGCATAGTCAATATGCCAAAAACAGTAACAACAAGTCTCACAATGGAGACGTTACTGGTGCCTGCTCGAGCAAATCGGGATGAGCAACGGAATGACAGTGACAGTGACAGTGACATGGTCATGGGCAGAATTGGAACTTCTGGATTATACGGCATTTTTTTTGTGCGTATATTTTTAAGTATATTTTAATTTTACTTCCCCTCTTCCCTCTCATTGATAGTCCTTGTTACATCTCTAATGAACACTTGTTGGTGGCAGTAGCTGGGACAGGACAGAGCTGATTGATAGGGCAGCCTGTGTGGAGGTGCTGGGGAATGAACCATTGGCTTCATTGGATGCTCTACCACTTAGCTATCTAAAGCCCCCCTGTATGATTTTTGAGGAGCTTCCCTACTATTTATATAGGGGCCTGACTGCATTTCATTCCTGTCAGCAGTGCAAAGCTTTCAGTTTCTCCACAGCTTATCAACACATGTTATCTCCAGGGCTTTTGCACATCTTTTCAGGCTTCAAAGAGAGTTGATTGCTCTTTCAATCCTGACTGCTCCAGGAGGAGCCATTCTTTGACTTCAAGGGCACACAGAGTCTGTGCATCCTCCTCTTGCACCCCCACCCCCACCTCCTGCTGCCCTCCCTCAGCTCTGCTCTGGGCTCCTCCCCATCCTGCCCCCTCACTGCTGGCCCTGCATCTCAGCTGTTGGGCAGGAGAGTGACTCAGGTCCCTGCAGGTCTTAGCTGCCTCCCTGCCCTTGCTGCTGTTCTGAAATCCTCACATCTGCTCCATAATGGACCACTGTCCAGCCTTTCATGGTGGCTGTTTCTGCATCCTCCTCCCCAGGTCAGTTTAATAAGCAGTTTATCAAAGAACCTCTTCTCCTTACTGGGGGGTTATGTGCAATACAGAAACAAGAGTTGCTACGTTCTCCTAAGGAGAAATCAGCATAACCCATGGCTAGTGTCATGGCTGCACAACAGGTAGCCTCTGAAGCCATACAGCCTGATGGTGTATAAACCCTGACCTCCTACTTACCAGCCGGGTAACCCTGGACTATATCTCAGTCTCCTTACTTGAAGGAATGAATACAGAACCAGCAGTGGGCCTGGGAGATGATGCTACAGGGGTTAAGGTATTTACCTTTCCTGGTATTTACCTTGGCTTGATCCCAGCACCACATGTAGTCCCTAGAGCACTTCCAGAGAGTGATTCCTGAGTACAGAGCCAGGAGTAAGGCCTGAGTACTGTTGGGTGTGCCCCCCTCCCCCCCACGCCTCAGCCCATCCTAAGCCAAAGCAAAAACAAAACAAAAGAAACAACAATTACCTTTCTTTATTGATGCACAGGGGGCAATGCTTAGCAGATAGCTGTCACTCTGGGACCGGTATTCACTGTTATACAACAAGCACACAGTTAACCTCAGAGTCCATGGGAGAGACTTGTGAATCATAGTTCGTGTATTTAGCATCACGCGTCTTCAACAGTGCACCTTAGGTTTTAGATTACAAATCAATTATGCTCATCAAGCCTAAAGGCCTTCATGCTTTAGTCACTGACTCTCCTTACCCCAGGGGACCTGCTCGGTGCTAAGCACTTTGGAGGTTGTCAGTAAGTGCTTAGCAATTCTGAATTGATTAGAGAGGAAGGAAATGAACTAACTAGATTCCTCTCCCTCCAGCCCGAGTGGGAGGGCTCCGCAGTATCGCCAACAGACTCAAAAGCGGAAGAGCTGCTCCCTCGGGCCCTCCCGGGCCCTCTCCATGCTTCCTGGTGGGTTTGGGGGTGGGTGGGGGGGAGGAGAAGTAGCAGCAGCCAAAGGGGCAGTGACAGACAGACCAAGGGAACTGAGCCAGGGACAGCTCTCCAGCCAGCACTCATTGCCCTGGATGGGGCAGCGTTGGCCGTGACTCAGCGGAGGAAGAATACTGCACAGAAGGTCTGAGCTTGCCCCCGCCGTGAGCAAGGGGGAGCATGTATTCCTAAGCCTCCGGATGCGCTTCTCTGGCAGTGACTGGGTTTTGTCGTTTTTTTTTTTTCTGGTCTTTTGCTTTGCAAATGTGCCCATAATATTCCACCACATATGGAGGTGCTGGATAAAGGACAATCAGAATGAAGAAGAACTTATTTATTGATCGCCTCTCAGCTTGTGTGTACTCTTGATACCGCACTTTCAGGCCAGCTCATGTTTTTGGGAAGCACTGAATGTTCTTTCTGAGACACTCACCCTCAGAGATACACCTGGCTTCTCAAATATAAAAAGGGATCCTTGAAAGATGGGATTTTTCTGTCTTCTTGCTACTATAGCATCACATAGACAGGCCCATGCGTCCTGCTTGTTTCTTTCCATTCTGTAGCAAAAGTAATTTCTGAGTGTAAACATCAGCAATCTTTCTACATGAGCCTGTGCTGAAGGGCCTGTGTTAAATAATAATGGCGATGATTATAATAGCAACAGTAATGATTATTATTGTATTAATTCTTCCTTCCTCAGCCTCCCTCTTGCCTCTGAGAAAGCACAAACCAATGTGCAATGGGCTTCACATATCAGTTTCCAGGATTCCCCCTTCTCATTGAATTTAATCCAATTTCTCTTCTAATTATAGCTTTATAGCTTGGCTTGAATAATTAGAAACAGGTAGCTGCAGTTGAAAAAAAAAGAGGAAAGGAATTTATAGATAGTTTTCAGGATTGAATGCAAGAAGCATCTGTGATTTATAAAAAAAAATATGCATTTTACTGAGTACTGTAACAGAGCTGGCACTGAAGCTAACAAGAAAGCAAATATCAACATTTCAAATGCGATGCGTGGTAGCATGTAGGTGCCAGATGGTGCTCTGGGGTGTTAGTGCCACTCTCTCTTTGGCACTGGTCCTTTTTCTGATGTAAATGCTTGATTCTTGCCTCTGCCACTCTTTAAGAGAATCTCCGTTGGCCCAAGCCCCCTGACCCTCCACATGTGGTGGGTGTTCTCTTCTGCCGACCCTCTCACTGACTCCTCTCCAGGGAGGAGAAGCAAGAGGGCCTGGCCGAAGTCTCTACTGGGGGATCTTTCAGGGAGTTGGGGAAATTGTGCCACACCCAGCAGTACTCAGAGATTACTCCTGGTTTAGTGCTCATGGCACTGTTTATGGTGCCAGGGATTAAACTGGGGTTTGCCGCCTGCAAGACAACCTGCATTCTATCTCTCTGACCCCTATGGGGTTTTGAGTGTTGAGGAGGTTGCCTCTTTCTTAGAAAGAAAGCATGTTGTTTTCGTCTAGTTCTTGTTTCTATTTTATTGCATTGTATAGGTATAGAGGTGACACCCAGCAGTGCCGGTTGATCTTGGGGTTTTATGAATGCAAGGTACACAATCCACTTTCATGATGATTTGTTACAGGCACTCAATATTCCACAACAATCCCACCACCACTGTCACCTTCCCTCCACCGTTGTCTCCATTATCCCAATCACCCCTCAAGCCCACCCTCATAGCAGGCCCACACTAATTTATTTTATATTGCTTGTTGCCAATAAATTCCTAATGGAAATGAACAAAAAGTACTTTAGTAAAAGAAAATTTGTGAAAATTGTTATATCTCACCACAGGGACATTAAGTCCTTGTCTGAGGGTTTACTAAGCTGTTGTTGAAAGTTAAGCCTTTTGTCTTTAAAAAAATTTTTTTTATTAGTGAATCACCGTGAGGTACAGTTATATACTTACAAATTTTCGTATTTGCATTTCAGTCATACAATTATTTAATGCCCATCCCTCCACCAGTGCCCATTCTCCACCACCAATGATCCCAGGAGCCCTCCCACCACCCCCATCCCATCCCCCCACCCACCCCCCCACTTCTGTGGCAGGGTATTCCCTTTTGTTTTCTCTCTCCTTTTGGGTGTTGTGGTTTGTGATAGAGGTATTGAGTGGCCATCGTGTTTGGTCTTTAGTCTACTTTTGGTTCATATCTCCCAACTGGAGCAGGTCCTCCCAGCACTCTTTACTTGGTGTTCCCTTCTCTATCTGAGCTGCCTTTCCCCCCAGCATGTGAGGCCAGCTTCCAAGACATGGGGCAAGCCTCCTGCACCTTATGTCTGCTATTCATGGGTGTTAGTCTTCTATTCTGTTACTTTATATTCCACAGATAAGTGCAATCTTTCTATGTCTGTCCCTCTCTTTCTGACTCATTTCACTTAACATGATACTCTCCATGTTGATCCACTCATATGCAAAATTCACGACTTCATCTTTTTTAACAGCTGCATAGTATTCTATTGTATAGATGTACCAAAGCTTCTTTAACCAGTCATCTGTTCTTGGGCACTCAGGTTTTTTTTCCCAGATTTTAAGCCTTTCGTCTTAATGATTTTGTTAGTCAAGATTAGTTGGCTTTTACTTTACATTCACATCACATGGTGTGCATCACTGGGGTGTTAGTATTGTAGAGTTTGGAGATGCTGTCACATGCTCCAGAGAATCCAGAATATTTAACTGGGAAGTCTGTCAGGAGTTATGACAGCAGCTGTTGGGCTGTGAGTGTGGCTGCTGGGCTTGGGTAGTGTGAAAACTTGGCCCACCTCCATCCCGGGATCACTGAAGTCTCATCTGGGACAGGATATATGAGAAATTTTTGCAGCTAGTTTGTCTCTTTCAAGATTTATTTGTGAGTCTCTGGAGCAAGGCTGGTAGATGAATTTCCATGGCTGTGGCAGGAGGATGTGGGTGTGGCTGCCAGGGCTTCTGGAAGTACAGAGAGGTGGGGGGAAGTTGCCAAAAAAAAAGTTACTTTTTTTTTTCTTTTGGCAAGCAGGATATTTGCATGGTCTTACTTATCTTTCTGTATGTTGCTTATTAGCTGCAAGGGGTGTCAACAGTATATTCTACTGTTACTAGCAGTTCCATGTGCGCATGGTCAGGTAGGTTGCAGCTATAGGTGTTGTGTGCCTCTGAGTGTGCTTCCCCGAGAATGCTGAACTCCAGATGGAGAATATTCCATTCAAAAGGTGGAAGTGAACACAAAAAAGTTAGGAAGTCAAGGAAAAGCTGTGAAAATGTTCTCAGATAAAGGATATGAAAGGAACATGATAGCTACATTAAATACCTAGTCTTGAGCTGGATCTTGCGTGTAGGTGGAAATGCTATAAAGTTAATCACTCGCAGAATTGAAATATGGGTGGTAGGTTTGGGTATCGGTGAAGTCGATTACTAACCTAAGGTTGGTACTTTTTTCTTTTAGTCATAACTGAATTTGCAGGGGATAAAGACCTGTGATGCATGCAGCTTAACTCTCAACTATGAGGGAAAATTTGTGCTAATGTATAAATTTTCTAGAGCTATGTATAAATGTATTTTGTGTAGACAGGCCGTTCAGGTATGTGTAATTATATGTGTATGTATTGTTGAGGCAGAAGGATAGGAAATTTATGTGCAGATCAAAGAAGTAAAATGTTAACCAGAGGGCGAATTTGGTGAAAGCTGTATTGAATGTTCTTTGTATTTTTCTTGTTGGGACTGGAGCGATAGCATAGGGAGTAGGGTGTTTGCCTTGCACGTGGCCAACCCAGGTTCAATTCTGCCGTCCCTCTTGGAGAGCCCAGCAAGCTACCGAGAGTATCCCGCCTGCACAGCAGAGCCTGGCAAGCTACCCGTGGCATATTCGATATGCCAAAAACAGTAACATCTCACAATGGAGACATTACTGGTGCCTGCTTGAGCAAATCGATGAACAATGGGATGACAGTGCTACAGTGCTGCAGTGCTTTGTTCTGGAACAACATTTGGGTGTGCTCACGGCTTATTCCTGGCTCTGCATTCAGGATCACTCCTGGTCGGCTTTGGGGACCATATGGGATGTCAGGGATTGAACCCTGGTCAGCCACATGCAAGGCAAATGCCTACCCGCTGAACTATCTTTGGCCTTCCTTTTTTTAAAAAAAAAAAATTTAATACCTGGCACCCCATATGGTCTGTCAAGCCAGCCAGGAGTGATCCCTGAGTGCAGACCCAGGAATCAGTCCTGAGCACAGCTGGATGTGGCCCCGAAACACAAAATAAATCTATATATAAAATAAAAACATGATTTAATTTTAACAGTACTACTAGAAAAGTCTTGAATTCAAGTTCACTTCTTTCACTAGGGAAATGAGAAAAGAGTGATGTCAAACAACAAAATTTTATGGAAAGTTCACACAGATAAAAAAATTTCAAGTTTTGGGCAATTGGCATTTTTTTCTTGGAGTAAGGACCTTGTTGGTGCAGCATTTGGGATGAAGTCTTTGCTTCCAGAGGGGAAAGTCAAAGGCTAGTGTGATGTCACTAAACTTTAGCCCCACCAGCCTGCAGCTTTGTGAGCGTCATCTCCTGCCATGTGCCTGGCACCAGAGAACAGGCTCAGTTCTAACAGAGAAATGAACTAATGAGCAACTGGGCATGACCTCGTGTGTGTAGATATGGAAAATGACCTTGAAACCCGAAGCCATCTCCTATGCAAATAAATGTCAATGGGGAAATACCCGGGTCTTGATCTCTGAGGTTAATCATTTTGATGAAAGGGCTGTTGAGTAGGGGAGCTGTCCCCTGATAATGCTCATTGCAGATGGTGTTTGTGTGTGAGACTTTTATCTCATGGGGTGTGACCTTAATTCCACAGTCTTTCCTATTTCGCCTTCTAGTACTATCTTGAGCTCCCTTTTACTCTGTGGTTCTCAGCCCTGGAATCTCAGCATCCTCTTTTATCACAAGTATCTAGGACTGTCCCTTTGCCACAACGAAAATGAATTTCAGAGTGAGTCTAACTTTTGCACAGTGAATTTTGAAAAGTTGAGTATGATTTCCTAGCAACAATATGAAGGAGCAATATAAAAAAGGTCAGTTATAATAAAACAATACACTTCAGTTCTGGGTGTTTGGCCATTAGACTCTAGGAGGTCAGTGAGAGCAGTGAGACCCTCTTTTGCTCGTCTTTGTATAGATGCTCCAAACTGAGGCTGGTTCAGGGCGTCATGTGAGGGATAAGGATACCACAGGACACATTCCTGCCAATGATTGTGGGGTTTTGTTTTTTCTGAAATGGTGCACATTTTTTTGGCAAGGTTTCCACAAATCAAAATTCAGTTTTCTTGCAGTTGACATTGGCATCAGACTCCGGGTAACGTTCTGCCAATGTTTGAAAAGGAAAAATAAATTGTGTGTGTGTGGGTGGGTGTGTATGAGTGTATATGTGCATTTGTGACATAAAAGGGGTGAAGTTCTCAGCTCTGTTGATTACGTGCAGAAATTTTTCTAGAGGGGATATTTAAGAACTTAGCCTAAGTTGGGGATGATTTTCTGCTTTGTGACGCTAACTCTTGCATTGCAAGATGCCTGAATGTTCTTCCCTCAATCCACTACACCCCAGGATGTCCCTGCAGTCATCATAACACTCTCAAAGATTAACTTTCACTTCCTGGGGTGTCCTACTCTAAACAGAATTATAAATTCCAGGGGCCCCAGTGTTGCTTTCAGAAATTTGTGTACATAGTTTCTATTTGTATGCAAATGAGTAGGACCAAGTCATTAAGATTCTCCCTTTGGTGTGGTTCCTCAGGCTATTAGTATTCTAGTCAAAGCAACTCAGCAAATAGGTGTGGCGTGCATGTGATGGATGTCTTATCGATTGTGCCTCCTTAAGATGTATAGTATTAGTAGTAGCCTTGCTCATGGTGAAATCCTGACTGTTTACCTCTTATTAGATAAATCGCTTCATTTCCTCCACATAATTGCTTACTTTTGAACAGTCCCTCTCCGGCTTTCCTTGGCTGCTAAAAAGGCGGAAGCAAGTGGAAGGAAACCAGTGTGGGTTTTATTGTTTTGTGCCCCCAGGGTACAGAAATGAGGGTGCACACCGAGGCATTGGAGGCACACCTGTCTGAAGAGGGCCCTGCAGAATGACAGATCTTTTGGCAGAGAAACATGCAAGGAACAAAGGCAGCCCGGATACTGGACTGAGCAGAAAGCCAGCGGGCTTCTGGTCAGAGCTATGTTCTGAGGAACAAACAGGAGCTTGACAAACAAGAAAGAACATCCTCGGAGTTGGAACTGTGCTTAGAAGGGCTCAGCAGTATGGCATCGGGCTGTGCTTGGGCTCTGAGAAACAACTTATTCCCCTTAGAGAAGAAGCTTCAATAGCTGTTATGGGCAGCAAGAGTCAGGCCAGAGGCTTTGCCAGTGGCATTTTCACTCAGGAAGGGGGTGACCGTGTTCTGTGGTTGGTAAAGGAGGTGCAAGGGCAGCAGGAAGGATGCAGTTACTGATTTGGAGCCCGGCCATGACTGTCTGGCTTTCTCAGGCCGCTTTGGCAAACGTCCACGGAGTTCGGAAGGTTCAGACAAGGCCCACCTCTTCTTTGCGATCCTGGGGAGTGTCAACTCAACCCTCTTCTGTTTTTTTTTTTTTCCAAAGGCCAGGCTGGTTCCCTGAGGAAAGGAAGACAGCAAGTCCCTTTTCCAAGGGCTGTGTGCCCTTTCTCAGGGGATCGCCACTGCATTCATCAGCTTGCTCCAAAAGGCAACACTTGTTCCCTTTTTCATCATCTCTCTACCTCTCCCTTTCATTATGATCACAAAGAGAATGTGTGGTCCTCCCAGAGCCTGGAAAATCTAGACATCACACACAAGTCCAGCACCCAACGAGCTCCACCCAATGCCTATTGGTAACTGCACTTCTGGGTCTGTTCTCTTTGCCTCTGGATGGAGCCCAAAGGTGGCATCCAGCTTCACTTCTTCCTCAGGGTTCCCTGACTTTGGTCCTTGCAGGGCATGCGGGCGCACTCAAGTGTTGGCGTGCCATCTCTTCTAGATCCCAGGGCTCTGCTCTCCCCCTGTCCTCTCCATGCATGCACACTCTCCACCTTGGGTGCTGTTTGTGCCTCCCCTGACTGGATATGGCTGACTGCACTCTCAGTTACTTCTCCACCCCTCCATGGACTGATTATGCCCCTACCACACCCCAGTGGACACCAGAGGTAACTTTTCACAAGCCGTTCCTAAGGTTTAGGAGTATCAGAAGAAGGTGATCCAGATCAGTTGCACGTATCTAGTTCTAGTGCATCTTAGAGCCTAGAATTCTGGACCTATTTTGTTGTGGCGGCGGAGGGCACCCAATGGGAACCGTGATGCTGACCGACATCCAAGTGGTGGAAGTCAACTTTTCCTGACCTCCAGGAGAGGTGCATACAGGCAGGCAGCCCACTTAGCTGAGTGGAGAGAAACCAACTATGACTCGTTTCAGCGGTTGCTGTTGAAAGGGCATATGTGACCAACCCAAGATCTGGGGTGGCTGGAGCCCGGACTTAGGGAGACACCCCGCCAAGAGCAATGGCCCAAATCCAACCACAAACCCAGTTCTGAGGTCATTGCTATGTGCCTGGTGCCCGCTTCCCTCCCCCCGCCAGCTGCCCCCAGTGCTGTTCAGGTTCCACCTTAATCAGGGCCACAGTTTTTCCTCCACCTCACTCAGGGTCCAGGTTCCCCCACTCTCTGTTTGAGACTTCTGGAGGCTTTAGGGCTTCAAGAGAGAGGCTGTGCTAGGCAAGGGCCCTGCCTCGAATGCCCTCCCTTGCTCTTTGGTCCCTAGACTGTAGGTCCTGCTAATCCCTCCTAAAAGACACGGTGAGACTCTCACCTCCTGCCCACCCTCCCTTCCTCTCTGATGCAAGTGGCCATTCTCCTCTTCCCTTGACTCAGATTTCCTTAGTGTCTTGGAGGGGAAAAATGACTATGCATTCACACCTCTAAGAACCTTCCTTTGTGCTTAGATAAAGCCGCAGATGCGGGGAGAGGAGGAAGCCTCACTGCCAACCTTACAATGGACTCTTCAAGTTTATTGCTTTCACATCCCCCTCACTTGCATGGCATTTAGTCTGACTAGTATACTATTGGGTTAGGGCTGGACTCCATCTGGCTGAGCTCAGGGGTTACTTTTGGCTTAGTGCTCAGGAATCACTCGCGGTGGTACTTGGGGGATTGTATGCGATGCCAGGGATCAAACCAGGTTTAGCCCTGTGCAAGGCAAGGAAGGGCCTTAAACCCTGTCCTATGTGACTTCCACTCTAAGGTGGGGACAAGGGCACCCTGGGAGGCAGGCTGTGTCCTTGCTGCAGGGAGGCTGGCATGTAGGAAACTGGCATTGTTCAGTGCTGGGACGGGGGTCTCCATCTTTGACTAGACCAAAAAAGGCACTTCAAATGACTTGTGGACAAATGGAGTGACCCATTTCCTCCAAAGTGGTGATGTCTTGTGCCACAGGCACTCAGTTCCATGCTGGCACGGCCACAGGGGTCATGTGGGTTCGGAACCACCTGGGTGATGCTGGACACACATTGATGTAGGTCTAGAATGAGCGTCACAGGCTCCAATCCCAGTTTTGAATGTTCCTTCCAGAGAGAGAGATAGATATATATAGAGAGACAGAGAGAGAGACAGAGAGAGAGAGCAGGAGGCCTGTGTGGGTTTATTGCTTTTGAGGCCCCTCTGGTCCCCTGTTGAGAACTGTTCCAAGGGGGAGCATGTGTAACTCTACTCAGCACTGTCTGATTGAAGCAAGCTCTCATGATCTTTTCTCTTTTTGGTCCTCCCAAGTAGTGCTCAGAAAGTCTGGGACTGCTCCTGGTGACTCTTGGACAGTCAGGCCAGGAGCTCAGCATGAGGGCCTGAGGATGTGATGCACTTGCCCTGTGCTGCTAGGGATTACCTGGGCCATCCTGATGGTGCTAGGGCCTCCAGGGCCATACCTGGTGTATTCTACAATGCTCAGGAAACTGTGGGGTGCTGGGGATGCATCAGGGTTGACTGTGGCTAAGGCATTCTCTTAACTCCCATAGCTCTCTCTGCCCCCCCACCCTTACCATATTTTCTAAAGAATTATCTGCAGAGATGCAGCCCTACTTAAGGGGAGACTGCAGCTCACTAATTAATCTTATGGGTCATGTGATGCCCAAACCCGTTACCATTTGCAAAAATAACCCTGTCATTTCTGGAAAGGCTAAGGTATACATTAATCCTTACATGAAAGCAAACTGTCTTGCAGATAATTCTTTTAAGCAGAAGCAAAAAAATAAAGAAAACCAGATCAGTTAAATACCGGCAGGGGCATTCATCACGTCTATTTAGTAACCCAAATCAGTTTCTGTTTGGTCACTCTAATCCAATCCACATCCTAATCAAATCTATTCTAATCAAATTAGGGAACAAAGTAGGGATGTAACTCAGCAATTAAACAATTGCCTCACATGTGCGAGGCCCCAGGTTTGATACCAAGCACTACAAAACAAACACAGGGAGCAAAAATGCTGCTCTTGAGTAAATGCACGTGGATGATAAACACAGAGAGACCATGAGTTCTTTATTGGTCTGCAGCTCATGCACTCTTGGAACCTTGAGGAACTTCCTGGAGGCATTTGTGTAAAACTTGAACTAGCTAGGAGATAAACCGTGCAGGACACAATTTTAAAAAACTTGAGCGAGTTACAAGGAGGCCAAGTCTATTGAGATGTCCAAGTGGCCCGCTACCTTGGATGATTTCCTTTTGAGTCTGCGATTGAAAAGTGTCAGAAAACAGCCACATCCCAGTCCATGGACAACTCACAGTTTCTCTTCAGCTCCAGTCTCCAGACTTAAGTTGTTTGAAACAACCTTCTTGAAAACAATGAGGGAATTTTCAATCTACTCACTCTACACAGGGTCTGTGATAAGGGCAACTACTTCCCGGGTATCATTAGTTCCCTCCCTAGTCCCATTTGACTTTCCTTTGGGGGTTCTTCATCCTAATTCCTGCCTTTGCTATATGTTCGTTTAGAATGTGCTTTTCCCACACTCTCAATGTGAGGCAAACCATTAGAGTGAGTTTTGTTCAGTAACTGATGTATGATAAATATTTATTGAAAGAAGAGACAAATTACAGCATTTAAGTTATAGAATTCCATCCACAGCTGGGAAAATACTCTACTAAAAGAAATTTCTCAGTTTTCAGTGATTTTTTAAAATTCCTTCAATGCAGAGCTTCTCAGTTTAAGTTTTATTTCTGGGTGACTTTCTAGGAACTTCTCTGTTTGTAGTCCAAGTAGAACGTGGACACATCTTTTCTGGTTTTGTTCCTCCTATCTCTGAAATAGTGAGCTACTCCTTTGGCAGGGAAACCTCGTTATGCCTCCAGGAAAATTCTAGATTCCTTAAAGCACTGTCCCATCTCTGCTTCCTAGACCCCAGAGTATTTGTCTCCGTTGCATGCTTGCTTGTCACTTCTCTTGATTCCTGGATACATGAACATTTATTCCAGAAAGCTGCCAGCTCTAACACCTGAGAAATTTGGGGTGGGGTGAGGGGGCCAGCTAGGAAGTCTTTTTATTTTCTTTTTTGCATCCACATTTTCTGGGGATCCTTGTAAGCCGGTTCCTATGAATAGCCACATGGGTGTGGGATGCCCCGGAAGGAGGAGAACGAGTGAAGGGCTGGACCCTTGACAATCCACAACAGGGCAAGTGAGGTTTTACTGTAGTTTCTGGTTGTGTGGCTGCCCTGTGGCCTGTTCTCCACCCTCCCCCACTCAATCCATGAACGAGACTTAGAGTCACTCCAGGCAGTGCCAGGGTTCTGTCTTCCATGGAGGCTTTCCCAACTCCTCCTCTCCTCTTAGAGCAGCCACCGAAAGCCTCAGTCTTTCCTTTTGCGTTTGCTGTGTATATTCCTTTCTCAATAGAGCTACAGCCTGAAGAAGGGAGCCTGCTCTCTGGGGAGGAAAAGGGCCCCCTGGCAGGTGGACCTACCTGTCTCCTGTATCACAGCAGAATCATTACCAAGTGGCTGCGAATATAAAAATAAAGTCCTGGTGGCAGGAGGTGGGAATGGGGTGGGAGAAGGAGCACCATGATTGGGGTCTTTGAGAGAACCCTATAAAAAGTGGCCCCTCTCTCCCTCTCAAGATGCCACTCAGCTGAGAAACCAAAGCAGAGGAGAGGACAGATTGAAACCTGATGACTCCCCTTTCCCAACACCCAAGCAGTGTGGCTTCCCTTCCCCATGGGAGAAGTGGGCTTCTTCTGATCAGAACTAGACAGGAGCTCACACAAGGGGCTTCTGGAGGGCAGCTTGTTCTGAAGAGGCCCGGTGTATAATTCCTGGGTTAGAGTCAGAGGCAGGAGTGAGGCCATGGGTGTAACCGGGGGTAGGGCTCCCCATACGAGAGGAAAAGGGGTGGGATGGGAAGGAGTCTGATTTGTTCTGTTGACACCCTGTTCAAGTGGAACATTTGGCTAATGAACTGTGGCATTGAGCCTTTTCTGGCCAGGAGAAAGGAAGAGTGAAACTGCCACAATTCTATCTGTAGTGTCACCTATTGTAAGCCTGTGTGCACGAGGGTGATTGGGGCTGCTGAAATCAGAGTGAAATAAATTTAGAATCTGGGTAGGCGAGGTGCTGGGCAGGGCGTCTATCATGATTGTGTAGGCTTATTCTACTGATGTCGCTTATCAGGAGCTGCTCTCCATCTCTTCTCTCCAAGAGTCTGCCTGTCATCTCTCAACTAAGGAGAAGGACCTTTTCCAGCCAAGGTTACCTGCAGGTGATCACGATGCCATTGCTTCTGAATCCTTAGCAAAAAAAAAAAGATCTAAAATTTGTCTTTTAAAGTTGGCACACTTTTGAATTTCACATATTATCACTGTGAGAATGTGCCTTTCTTCTCTCACAGGTGTTATTTTTAGTCCCTGGGATGTCATTAAGTGTTAGATATGTTGCTCTCAAATGCGCCAGGGATGGGTACCACGGACAGCTCCCCAAAGACTCAATTGTACCCCTACTTGCTGTCACTCCCCCAATCTGAGCACATTGTATGCACGAGAATTTTCCTTCCTTTCCTCTTAATAAAATTTTTCATGACTGTGTACCTTAAAACTTATATAGATCCTGACATGCAAAAAGTTCTTAAAATGATGAATTTTGAATCCTAAAGCTCATGTTTTGATAGAATATTAGATAAATATCTTCACATGTTAAAAGTCACTGAATTTTAGAGCAGGAAAACTTTCAAAGATGTTAAAATGCTTCTAGACAAAAGGGAATACCCTGCCATAGTGGCAGTGTGGGGTTGGGGAGACAGGACTGGGGAGGGGGGGAGGGATGTTGGGTTTACTGGTGGTGGAGAATGGGCACTGGTGAAGGGATGGGTTATCCAACTTTGTAAGGGAGAAACATGAGCACAAAAATGTATAAATCTGTAACTGTACCCTCACGTTGACTCACTAATTAAAAATAAACTATTAAATAAAAAAATAAAATAAAATAAAATGCTTCTAGAGTAAGGCCATTGAGACTTTTAAAAATTTTCAGATTTTAATTTTTCTCCACCCCAGGTACACCCCAATGCTGGAGTTGTAGTGATTAAAAAAATATTTTTAAAATTGTATATACAAAAATGTTTTCCAGAAGTTCAGCTCTCTGGGAGTGGCAGTCATCTGTTGAATGCTACAAGGTGGCTTAGAGTCAGCTGTTAAGAGAAAACTTTTTTTTTTGGTAGAGATGAGATCTATTTGTGTATTCATATTTTGAGTGGGATGTTTTCAGTAGGCTCCATGGAGATTTTACTGCATGATTCTCACTAATGTGTGTTTACACTATCTTTCCAGATGAGAAGCAAAATGGAGTTTAAAAAGCTCAAATAAAAAGCTCACCTCTGAGTTTAGAGTTGTTGGTTCTCCACGGTTGTTGATTTTGATAGCTGGAGCTGTCAGAAATATACCCCTTGAAAAGAAATCTTTGTGGCAGATATAATAAAATAGAAAAATAAAGCCAGTTCTTTTGTTGGGGTGTTCTTATTATCTTTCCATCTTGAGAAATTATTCCCAGCTCAATTGCATTGCCTTGGTGATGTCTGCATTTTGACAAAACAAAATTAAACCATGAACTGGAAGCTCTGTGTGCCTAGCTCCTGTCATAAGATTTTTGTCACTGTTAACTTCATTATGGAATAAGATCTCCAGTGTCCTGGCAAAAAAAAAATAACAAAGATAGTTTCTTGGTAGTCATACACAAAAATATTTCTTGTCTCAGAATTTTTGGACAGCACAGGTGAAAAGAATAGGCACTCGAAATTAATGTACCACAAATGAATAGAACTATTAGAACTATAGTTGCTTTTTAGGATTGGGTATGTAAACACAAACAAGCAGGGTGCTGTGCCTCATGGGAACTGGGCCCGTGGCTCAGACCTCTGAAGCCTGAAACCTGTAAACACGACCAGGATTGTCGGCATATCTGTCCCTCTCTCCAAGCACACCTGGAGGAACTCAATTCCCCGCCCTCTGTTTATGAAGCTTCCGTTGCTCGGTGGAATAATTTACACAAATACTTTTGACTACTTGAAGGGAAGTGAGTTCTGAGTTTTTCAAAAATTTCTATAGTTAGTTCCCGTGGAAGCAGGAAATGGTTTTTGCATACTCCTGTTTGTGTAAAGAAAGGGAAAGAGCACATCTATTCTAATGGACAAAAGTGTGAAAACCAGTTTGGGCCAGATATATGCTACTGTTCTATCAATTCTGCCCTAATACTATATATCAAGCCAGCTCTTCCCAGATAATCATTTTGTTAGCCCTACAACACATGAGCTCATATCTCCACTCTCACAAAGCATTTCTTTCTTCTTCTTTTTTTTCCCTCAGTGAACTGCTCTGCTCACTGGCAAATAAGCAATGTAATTTTGCCTAGCAACCCCTCAGTGGAAACACAGCCCTGCTCTCTCTCTCTCTGTATGTAGTGGGGGAGGTGGAGTAGGACGGGAATGCGAGATCTCTTTCTTGCATGGTCCTTCTGCACCTGACCCCAGATATCACAAACAGGATCTCAGTTCTCGGCCGTTTCCATAGGATGACGAATATCTGGAGCGACACTAATGGAAGGGTACATAAAATCCTTCCAAGAATGTGTACTGAGACTGTCAGAGTGCTCAAACCGGTCCCTGTACAACAGAAAAAGAAAGAGAGAATGAATTAATTTTTCCTCATTGGAAAGGAGCTATTCTATCAGGTCATTATCTCCAAGAAAGGACAACCAGCAATGACCACTTCCTGAAGTTAAGCAAATATAATCTTTTTTAACTTTGTTTTCTTTTTTCTTAAAAACATTTCTTTTAGAGACTGTGATAAGGTTTCGTGCACATAGGCTCCAACACCACACCCTCCACCAGTGTGTCTGCTTCTAGGCACCATTGTCTGGGTGCCCCCCGTTCCCCACACCATTCAATTCTATAAATAAGTTCTCAGGTTCTGTTGCCTTTGTGTGTGTCCATTTGTTATTCCCTTACTGTGTCATTATCTTACTTTATGTTCCATGTATGAGAGAGATCATTTCGTATGTGTCCCTCCCCTTCTGGCCAACTTCGTTTAACATGATACTCTACAGCATATTTCATCTTTTCTTATAGCCATGTAATAGCCCATTGTGTGTCCATTCTAGATTTTCTCTATCCATTCATCTGTTCTCGGACACTTGGGTTGTTTCTAAACAAGGACTATTCATGTGAATAGTGCACCAATGGACAGAGGAATACACAAGTCTTTTTGGAATAATCTCTGGTTCCTTGGGAGTAGACAAGAAGAAGCAGAATGCCGATCATTATAAAGTTAATTCTTAGTTTTTTTTATGGAAGTGTCTATATATTTTTTCCAAAAAGGTTGAACCAGTCGACATTCCCACCAGCAGTGGGTGAAGATTCCTTATTCCCCACTTCCATGCCAACATTGGTTGTTGCTTTGTGATATGTGCCAATCTCATTGGTATGAGGTGATATCTTATTTTAATATACATTTCCCTAATAATCAATGATGCAGAGCATTTTAAATAATATATTGGCTCCCTGTTTGGCTTCTTTGAAGAAGTTTCTGTTCATCTCCCCACTTTTGATGGGGTTGAATTTTTTTCTAGTTGAATTTTACAAGTGCTTTTTGTATAACTTAGATATGAAGCCTTTGTCAGATGAATGTTGGGCAAAAGTTCTCTCCCAGTCTTTGGAGTATCTTTGTATTCTGGTCAGAATTCTTTTCTGAGCACAATTCTTTTTTGAATCTTAAGTTTTATGTAGTCCTATTTGTTTATAAACAAAGATGAGATTGAGCTAGATATGCAGACTAGCCATTTCTCAGCTGCAAAGGGCTATGTTTTATCTGGAACCATTGCCATCAAAGGGAAGATTTAAATTTTTATATTAAATATAATTGTTAGCATAAAGGACATGTATCAAGGCACAGTGCTAAGGGCTTTACATACTTAATGGGCTCTTCCAAATAATCATCTGAGGTGAATGATCATCTCCTTTTTTTTTTCAGTAGTGAATCACTGTTAAAAATTTTTTTTTTTAATAGAGGAAGATACTGATGCACAGAGAGGTTGATAGATGTGCCGTAGGTATTTAGCATCAGGAGTGGGGATACATCTCAGACAGAGACTAGACACCAAGTCCTTTAATCTCATAACAGTAGTGAACTAATTTCTACACAGTACCAGGGTTACTTGGGATATGAAACCTGATGGCATGGAAGACTATTTGTGCTTCTACTTAAAGTTACAGTTTAAATTGTTCAGCTTAGTAATCAGAGAGATAGCCCAAGGGTTAAAACATCTTTCTTGCCTATGACCAACCCTGGTTCAATTTCTGGAAGCACATATGGTCCCTTAAGCCCCACCACAAGTGATCCTTGAGCACGGAACCAGGAGTAAGTCCAAAGCACTGTCAGGTGTGGCCCCGACACCTGTCCCCACCCCAACCCCCCCACCCTTCAAAAGTTCAATTTAGGCAAGAGTTGAAAACCTGTATCTAGAGGACAACAAAAACATGAGTATCCAAAATAACAGATCTGCTAAAACTGTACACCCACACCACCTCCTTTTATAGTGAAGTCTGGGCACACACATTTTCATACACCTACACACACAGACATGCAAGACATTTGATTTCTTAAGTCCCTGCAATGCCCCAATAATAAAATACCTCAATATTCTATAAACAGCACCTGGACCTCACCCTCACCTTACAGGTAGCAGCAGCCCCAGGATATATGCCCCAGTGAGCACTGGGGAGTGATTTACCTTGCTCACATTCTCCAATAGAGTGCAGTGAAGATACCAGGATCCATTGTTTATGACACACTTCCTTTCCTGCCACCAAACAAATCCTGTCTTGTGCCACTTTTCCTTCCACCCAGCTCCCCTCCACCCCCCACCCCCCAATCTCATGTGCTTTCTCAAATCTGCCTTTGCCTTACAGCCCCTGTTGGTTGGCAATTGCATTCATCTCCCAATTTGTGACTTCGAAAGTGTCTCTTGAAAATACTTAATTCACTTTTATTTCATTATGCATCTGAGGAGAACAATTTATACAGGGGAAATGATTCTCACATTGCCAGCAGCGAGATTACCTTAATGATCTATGATAAAGGCTCCTTTGGGATTCTAAATTTTTGTATGTGGTCTAGGAACAACAAGAAGCTAACAACAAATAACTTTGGTTGTTCTCAGAGGGGCCCAACTGCCCCCACCAAGCCTTCCTAAGAATAGCTAACATACAAGCCCGTGGAACGGGCAGATGTCCCTGTGGTTGTCAAGATATTTTCATTTGTGAAAACAATTGGAATTTTCATTAACTGTTTTAAAAGTGCTGAATGTTCTTTTATTTTGAGCTGGCTTTTCTGAAGTGTTGGGAAGGGGACTATGTAAGAGCACGGATCAAATGATTTTTCCTTCTTTTCCTCTTTATGTGCTGAGTGCTCTCTTAGGAGCCAAAACACTTAGCTTTTTTTGGGTAATGTTAAGGGAATATATTAATCTGGGAATTGGAGTATTAGCAGGGGTTACCATTTTTTAAAATTTTATTTTATTTTTATAAAGTTGTTCATAATATTTCATTACAGATAATATCCAAACACCAAACCCACCAATGTGCACCTTCCCACCACCATAAGAGGAAAGTGTGTGAAGATTATATTTAATCCTGGAGCCGTTTAAGCCCTTGTATAAGAGATTACAAACATATATGTTAAACCCAAACAAATGTGTGCTACTTTTGGTACATTAGTGGGTTAGGGTATAAGAGGTCATGTTTTGTGTCGCTCTCTTCTGAGAGCTTTGTTTCATAGTCTCTGGATCTTAGCCACTGATGAGATTATATGGCGCCAGAGGCAGTTTGTGGGTGTGACTGCCAAGCTACTGGAAGCTGGGGGGAGGAGGCTCAGTCCTGTTCCAAGCGAGCTTAGAGATCTCAGTCATGGGTCCCAAATACCTGAAAGATTTGTGCAAATATTTTCCCCCACTGTTTTATTTGAATTTCCCACTCTATTGTGCTGTATTGAATGTATGTGAGGCCCAACACCCCAGAGTTATGACCGGTTTTGATTAGAGGAAAGCAGTCTTTAGTCCCTTGAGGTTTTTCAGCGAAGTAGCAGCAATATTTTGCCTCAGAAGCAGGGATGGAAGGAAAGAGACTAAAAGATAACTCGCCTTCCAATCTCTGAGTCTTTGTTCTTTTCACAATGAACACTCCTAGTGTTGAGTCAAGTTTAGGTTGATCTGAGAATAATCTCTCTTGACTTTCTCTGTCTCGGATCAAGCCCGCTGAGATGGCATGTGGTGACTGAAATCTAGGAATATCTGGACAGATTCCTCCATCTTCCTTCCAGAAAGAGGAACACGGGATAGTTTTCTCTTCAAAGGGGTTGGTCTGATTTATTTTGCCATGGGATGGACTCTAGCTAACTCTATGACAGTTAGAGAAGCGTGGGCTCCATGGGTAAATTGAAATTACATCAGAACTGTAATTTTACTTCTCCCTCAGTTATCAACATTAATTTATGCCAATACCTTAGCTTCTAGTGGCTTCTTCTTCTTTTTTTTTTTTTTGCACCTGTGAAATGACAAACTATGAATGCAAAAGTCCGTTTGTGCTCTGAGGTTCTCTGTCTTCTATCTCACCAGAAGCCAGGGACTAGAAAGTAAAAACTTTTTCACTTTTATTGGTGAACTTTTGCAGAAAGTCAAGCTAGGCAATATAGATAAAGCCCAGGTAATCTGATGTTAAAGATATATTTGATAATACATAGTTTTGGTGGAACTGTAAGATCTTTGAGGCATCCTTGAAGATTATTCAGAGATTGGGATGTGACTTAAGTGATAGGACATATTTGTGCCTTTCATGTGTGAGGTTCTTAGTTCGATCTCCAGCAACACGTGAACCCCCCAAGGACCCCCTCCAACATAAGTAACCAAATAACACAACAGAAAAAAACAAAGCAAACCTTTAAGGATTGTTCTCTTCAGAGGCACTACCATCTTTAGTATATTCAAGGGGAATCCCAATGGGGCTTACAGCCCACCTCTGGAGCCCATTGGCATCATGTCTTTGTCATAGTATCAGTTTAATTCCCATTACAAATGCAGTTCAATCCATAAATGCCTCCTTCAGAAGCAGACACAGGATAATACTCCAGCTAGCCCATATTAGGCCCATGTCTTTCTAACTCAGATTCTTGTTGCTGGGCATACACCCAATAAACGTGTTGACCACAGATCCAGCTGAAACGCATATATGTATTACCATGTGTGTATTAAGAGTAGCAAGATAGCATTGCTGTCCCGTTGTTCATCAGTTCTCTCCAGTGTGCACCAGGAACATCTCCATTGTGAGACTTGCTGTTATTGTTTCTGGCATATCAAATACGCCACGAGGAGCTTGCCAGGCTCTGCCGTGCGGGAGGGATACTCTTGGTAGCTTGCTGGGCTCTCTGAGAGGGGCAGAGGAATCGAATTCAGGACAGCCATGTGCAAGGCAAATGCCCTACCTGCTTTGCTATCGCTCCAGTCTGTCTTATGAATAGGTTGTAAGTATGTACACCCTGCAGAGGAAGGTGGGTGAGGGGAAGGAATGTGAAGCACAGAGGTACTTGGCTAGAACTCATCTCAAAGGAGAACGGAGATGGTTATTTTCCTTTTTTGTCCAAACATTTGGACTTGCCTTAGGCCATCGCTTTCCCACCCTGATCCTCCAACATATTCTGTTTGGCACAAGGATGACCCAACATCTAATCCATCGAGTCCACAGTGGAGAGAGCTCCACACCTGAGCTCTCCTAAGGGATGTGTCATAAAAATAATACCACATAAAATATGTCAGCGAAGCCCTTCTTGGTCAGCACTAGTCAAGTGAGATTGAACACTTGGGCTGCCTTTGTGCTACAATACACAGCACATCTGACATTAGAGTGGAGAAGGGTTTCTTGACCTGGGGCCCACGAACAGGTTCCTAGTCTAACAACCCGTTCTGCCATCTGAAAAATTCTGGCTGAGGGGCCACACCTTCAGCAGATTTCACAAACCCTTCCTCACCAACCCCGTGATTCAAGAAAGGCTAAGAGCCCCTGCCATAACACATTTTGTTTCTTTTATTAAAATTAAAGAAAAGTGGTTTACAAAGTTATTGGTAGTTGAGTTTTAGACATCCAAATCCCTTCATCATCAATTCCACCATTGGTGCCAACATCCCTAAAACCGTATTCCCACATTCCTTCCCCATCCCACCCCTGCCTGTCAATTTGACAGGCAAGTTTCAAAGTTTTAGTGCTTGCAGTTTAGACCAGATTTGCAGTTTTGTTGATATATGGCTATATCACTCACCCATACCGCCAGTGTTAACTGAAGCCTTGATTCACCCCTTATTTTCAGTTCTCTTCTTCCCCCCTTGATTTCTTTCCTTCTCTGTCCTCCTCCTCTCTAAACACTGGGCTCAAGGGATAACACAGTTCTTTTTTTCTGTACCTCCGAGTCTAGGATCATAAAGCTGACTTCGCCTGTCTGTCTCCTTTGCTCTTCCTAGAAAAAGCAAGTGAGCCAGACCAAGATCCGGGTCATCTCCACCATCCTCTTCATCTTGGCTGGCTGCATCGTGTTTGTGACGATTCCTGCGGTCATTTTCAAATACATCGAGGGCTGGACTGCCTTGGAGTCCATTTACTTCGTGGTGGTCACTCTCACCACAGTGGGCTTTGGTGATTTTGTGGCAGGTAAGCAAGCACCCCAGGGCCTCTCTGTCTCACTGAGTTGGGGAGGGGGAGGGGGAGCATTCTGTTGGCAATGCTTTGCAAAATGAAGAGAAAGAATGAGTGGGTGAGGCTGATTGAAAAAAAAAATCCCAGTGGCAGCTCCACTGCCCAGTAGAGGCAGGGATCCTCTCTGACGAAAATAGCTGTAGGCTTCAGCTGTGAGAGGAAAGCCAGCATCTGCCATGCTCCCGGCCCTTGATCAAGTGAATTGTGCATGAGCAGGAGGACTTTCTTATGGAATTGGGGACTTCCAAATTGTACTAACTCTTGAGCTTAGTTGTGCCTTGGGTTTCTTCATGGATTCCCAGGCACAGGGCGTCTTCACAATATGAAACTCTAAGTATGAAACTCCATGACTTTTGGCCCACCCCAACTTTCATGTTATTTCCCAACACTAAGGGAGAGCCACTATTCCAGCAAAAGTGCTGTGTCTTACATGCCTGGATGTAAGACAAAGGGCTTGGCGTGGGGGGGAAGAGGGGGCGCACAACTGCTTCCAGGACTTCCTAATGGTAACATAATTGATTCGATTCTACCTGAGTACATGGGGGCGCAGTAGCCTTCATTGTAAAAACGGATGCCAGAGTTATGTGTTAGGACGCAAAGGTGAGCCCCCATTAATGTCATCTAGGAGAGGGAACTTGCAAATGAATTGAGCCCTAACTTCTTACATGCACCACGGCGAGAAGGGAGGAGCAAAGGCACATGCAAACTCCTCTTTCTCCCAATGGGAGAGTTTGAGGTACTCAGATGTGGGTTATTTTCCCAAGAAGGGACCATACACATAAAACAATAGTATTTGGATTGGAATACTCTGTGTGTGTGTGTGTGTGTGTGTGTGTGTGTGTGTGTGTGTGTGTGTTCCCCAACAACGCTCGGGTCAGCAAAAGCCTGTGCTTTCTTCCTAGGCTCAGCTCCCAGGCTCAGGTCTTGATCTTAGTTTTGCCTTGGTTTCTCCATGGATCCCCGGGCACATCAGAAGGCCCGAGAACTTACCATCCAGAAAATCAGGGCAAGGGGTAAAGGGCCACAGAAGGCTGTTCTGTAGCATCAAGGGCACTTGTGTGCGCATTCAGGATAGGTGATTTGGAAGAGTAGTTTTTGTAGCTCTCCCAAGAGAGCAGCAGAAGGCTTGAGCCACCCTGTGTTGTTGCCATGACGTTTTTGATTTTTTTCCTCCCTTTTTAATGACTGAGGAATGAAGAATCTCAGTCATTAGATTGATGAAGTGGTTAAATGAGAGAGTACAGTGGGGTAAGGGCACTTGCCTTTCATGCAGCCACATTCAATTCCCAGCATCTCATATGGTCCCCTGAGCACTGCTAGGAGTCATTTCTGAGCCAGGATTAACCTGGGAAACATTGCTGGGTGTGACCCTGCCCCTCCCCAACTTCTCCAAACCCCCCAAACTGACAATGAAAGCCAAAGCCTGGAACTTCACCTGTGTTTCCTCCCATGTGGCGGTCAGGCTTTGTCCACGTGTTGGGTAGAGACATCACCTGATGCCCTGCAGCCCTGAGGAGACCCCACGCCTATCCTGACCCCCAGAGCAATGGCGGAAAGGGAGAGGAGCAAAGCTCTGGTGAATTCTCTTGAAAAAACCTCCCACTAAACATGGTTTCACAGATATCTTTCGGCCCGCTGCCCACCTCGGGCCATCTTGGAACTGGGCTGTCCTTCCTGGACAGCTCGCGGGGCAGTTTGAGGATCTGTGTGACAAAGCCTGCGCCCTCACTCACTGCTCAGTTCACCTTGTTCATCAGCTCACCCGCAGCTCCGAGGACAGAGCCCTCACACTCTGAGAGCTAACAACGCTGAGATTTACAGGAAGGCCCTCTAGGTTTGTCACAAACCGTGGTGGACAGTGGGCACTTAGTACCTGCCAGTCCTTGACAGTATCTCGTTCTGGAAATTGACCTCCTCAGCCAGAGACATGGTGGGGTGGAGAGTACCCCCAGCAGTGCTCAGGAAACCCAGTGACCGACCACTCTGGGTAATGCTTGTGCAGACAGGACAGTGCTCTGGTTGAGCAGTACTGAGAACCCAGGGCCACATCTGTTTGTGTGTGGGAAGCCACGAGGTGCCAAGAATCAAACTCAGGGCCCCCACTTGCAAGGCCTGCCCTTGAGTCACCTCCCTGGCCCCGCAGGGCACTCTCTTTTCAACCCCTGTATTTATCGCTGACAGAGTCCCATATCCTTTGTTCCAAGTCTCCACACACTGGGGTGACTTCCGATTCACAGTGCTGACTGCAGTTAGACCCGGCCCTTCTTGTCTCCAGTTTATATTGATCAACCTGAAGAATATTCGGCTACAATGCTTGGAAGTTTGTCACAACTTTTGGGCACTTCTCGAAGAACAATGAATGAAAGGATGTCGGGGCATTGAGAAGGTGATAGTGGTCGTGATTTGATACACGTCAGCTCTACTATAAACAAAATGATGACACCTAACACCATGATGGATTTTAAGAGCTGGTTTAGTTTGCAACCAACTTACTTTAGGATAATTGGTCATCAGGGCACTCTGAGAGCCCAGCTCTTCAGAACTGGCACCCGAAAGGCCACGCACACGGTTGTTTATTGTCTTGTTTACGAGCGCACCCTAGTGGCAGCCTTCGTCGGTGACTTGGTAAGGTAAACTCCCATAGTCCCATAGAGAAAGCAGCAGAGAAAGGAAATGAAGGCCCGAAACCACTTAATGTTGCAGAACTCTAATGCTATGGAGAGGAAGCAATGTAGAAGAGCTGCCTAAAAGGTTTTTTTTTTTTCTTTAAGTGCCACAAAACCAATAAAAGGTGTTTTTTTAAAAAGAGGGTGGGCTAAACCAAACCAGAGAGGGCTGGCCACAGAACCCTTTGAGTGGTCCTTAGAACTCGAGTTTTTGAAATGACATGGTCTGCCCAGACCGCATGGGCTGCATTGCTAAGTGGGCTTGGTTACTTTCAGAAGTGTTCCAGGCTCTTCACACAGCGCCTGCCCACCTGCTCTGGGGAGCTATTTTTGACACCTTCAGAGCTCAGACTGGTGCAGGAGGGGCTTCATCCATGACAAAGAAAGAGCAGTAATCACTTTTCTTACGATACCACAACAGCCAATGCATTGAACACATCCATTGACTTAGAAATGGCTTCCTAGGAGCTGAAGCAATAGCACAGCAGGTAGGGCATTTGCCTTGCACACAGCCGACCTGGGTTCGACTCCCAGCATCCCATATGGTCCCCTGAGCACCTCCAGTAGTAATTCCTGAGTGCAAAGCCAGGAGTAACCCCTATGCATCGCCAGGTGTGACACAAAAAGAAAAAAAAAGGAAATGGCTTCCTAGGCAAGAGAGACAGTAAAGGGTGGGTGCTTGCCTTGCATACAACCACCCTGGGTTTGATCCCTGGCACTGATCTGGTCCTCAAGTCCGCCAGGAGTGATTCCTGAGCACTGAGCCAGGAGTGAGCTTCTCCGGGCAACACTCACAGTGTGAGAACAGGCTGATGTCAATTATTTCATGGAGCTTCCTCACTTTTGTAACTGAGTGGCTTCCTTGGACCATGGTTGTAGGAGAGCTAGACTAAATATGCTGATCATTTAAAACAAATGATTGGTCCTTGCCATGGTACAGCAGTCAATGAGATGCAGGCAACAGGTCAATTTGGCTTGATGGATTTTCACAGTAATCCCTCTCTGTGAAATAAAGGGACCGGGCTAGCTGACCCTGAAGGTCACATCCTGTTCTAGCATAGTTAGTGGATGTACAATAACTAACCCTTTGCACTGGCATCATGCAGACATCAGTACTTTATTCAGATTAAGTCATAATTGCTTGGATCAGTCTTAAGGAATGCCATTACATCTAATATCACTTTCACTCACCCACTCATCTTTTAGCAAATAACCACACACTGAGAAGGAAGTGGTTTTAAAAATCCAAAGCACTTGGTATTCTTTAAGTTTAAAGAAACTTAAGGAAAAAAACAACCCACTGATCTCTGTCTGATTGTTCTCAGGCTCGGGTTGAGAAAAGATGGACCAAGCTGGCCACTGACCTTTTTTGGTTTGTGGTCAAGGTTTTAAGGAAGTTCAGCCATAAGTCAGACTCCTTTATGGAAGGGACACGTCTCCTTGCCTTCTCATCCTTTGCCTCCTCTTCTCTGCCCTGGTCTTTTTTGAGTCTAACTTGTCTGAAAGCTGAGTGACAAGAGAGTGACAGCTCCTCCCTGGGGACTGCAATGTGGGCACTCTGCAAAGACCATGCACTAGATTAAAGTAATGTTTGGTTGTTTTCAGGGGGAAACGCTGGCATCAATTACCGGGAGTGGTATAAGCCCCTAGTGTGGTTTTGGATCCTTGTTGGCCTGGCCTACTTTGCAGCTGTCCTCAGTATGATCGGAGATTGGCTACGGGTTCTGTCCAAAAAGACAAAAGAAGAGGTAGGATCCCTTCTAAATCCTGTGAGTGTTCCTGAGATCAGATTAGCTCCTGTGAAGAATGATTTGCCTCGAGTGTTTTTACCGAAGGGAGGGCTCCTAAGGCTTCCTCCACTCGAGTCACGCGCTCCATCCGTGTCCAATGGAAATGGGGACTACAGTTATTTCTGGCTCCCATGTTTTGGCAGGTGAGAAAACCTGGTGAGTCAGTCACTTACCAGCCCACGGATCATGGAAACACTAGTAAACAACGGGTTGTAAAACACGGAGAGGAAAAGAAAATAAAGTAGAAATGGCATGGACCATGGTGGCGGGAGGGTTGTAGTTGTCCTAGGGAATTCCTGACAGGCCTGGGAAAAACCCCCACGCAGGGCCAGGCAATCCTACTCCATTCTGTGTAAGGCTGAGTCCTGGTGTGGGCACACCAAGGGCAAGTGAGTTCAGGGGTTCCCCGAAGTCCTCTCTTTCACCCATGTTGTCTCTAGGTTGTCAGCTCTATGAAAACAAACATTTCCCTCTAGTCCCTCATGTAAATGTACAGGAAAACCTCAGCAAAATCGAGGAGAAGGAAAGGTAGATTTCATGACTTAAAACAAGTGCCCCCATAGAGCTTCTAGGAAGTGAATTGGGGGTGGGAAAATGCAATATAAGGCAAGAGGGCAAGGGAAGGCAAAGGGAAGATAAGGATCAAAAAATAAGATGGACAACCCTGAGCTAGTGGGGAAGACGCTTCCCTTGCATCCTAGCAACCCAAGTGCCATCTCCACCTGGGTTACTGGGATGGTCCTTATGGGAGGACCATCTCCCATAAGGTCCTCCAAGGCCACCAGGAGTGATTTCTGGGTGCAGAAACAGGAGTAACCCCTGAGCACCTCCGGGTGTAGCTCCAAAACAAAAACGAGCCAAAAAGAGGGTCAGCCTCTTCAAATGCCCCATCTCTTCCTTGGAGAGATATAGGTCGAGCTCAAAGAGGAGGGTGGGTGGGGGGCAGCTGTGAAAGGGAGAATTGTCCTCTGTCATGGCTGACCCCAGGTGTTCATTTGTTCATTTCCTGGCTGACATAAAGACTCTGAGTCCAATTTCCGCTGTCACCCACCCCAGATAGCTAGTGCACGGCCTGCAGAACAGCCGTGTTAAGGCGAGTGAGAGTAAACAGCAGAGACAACTGACTTTCCTAAACACAAAAGAAAACCCAAGTTACTCGTGGGCCCAGGAAGGCATGGATGTTGGGCCGCGTGCCCCGTAGAAGGCAGGCCAGCCAGGAGATCTGGCCCCTGAGACTCGGAAAGCGCTTCCCTCTGCGGGCTTTGGGAACGTGCCCGGTGCTGTGGGCTGGACAGCTTAGCCCCAGCCTGTTGGAGGGTGGTGGCGGGCCCATTCATTAGAAAGGTGCAGCAAGCTTGACAGGACACTGACCCTGGTGACCTGGTTCCCAGGACACACACCGCATCACTCATCTAGTTCCCACCTCCCAATCTCCAACCGTGGTGGGCCCTCCAGCCTGTACCCTTCCTTAGCCAACAAGAGATGGGGCATTTGGGTGGCAGAAGAGATAGACGGAACAGTGGGTCGCCCCTCTCTGTCCCTGGGCGTCACTTCTCCTCCCTCCAGGTCCCCCTTGCCCCCCAAGCCAACCATCATCTCAGGGATACCCGCTTTCAACTTTCAACCCCAGGGCTGGGCTGGGCTGGGCTGGGCTGGGGTGGCACCGGGCTCTCCCCACCTCCCCACCGCCTCCAACATTCTCAAGCTCACTCTTGCTCTCCTGTCCCCGTCCCCGCCAGGTGGGCGAGATCAAGGCGCACGCGGCCGAGTGGAAGGCCAACGTCACGGCCGAGTTCCGGGAGACGCGGCGGCGGCTCAGCGTGGAGATCCACGACAAGCTGCAGCGCGCCGCCACCCTGCGCAGCATGGAGCGCCGGCGCCTGGGCCTGGACCAGCGGGCGCACTCGCTGGACATGCTGTCGCCCGAGAAGCGCTCGGTCTTCGCCGCCCTGGACACCGGCCGCTTCAAGGCCTCGTCGCAGGAGAGCATCAACAACCGGCCCAACAACCTGCGCCTCAAGGGCTCCGAGCAGCTGCACAAGCACGGCCAGGGCGCGTCCGAGGACAACATCATCAACAAGCTCGGCTCCACCTCGCGGCTCACCAAGAGGAAAAACAAGGACCTCAAGAAGGCGCTGCCCGAGGACGTGCAGAAGATCTACAAGACCTTCCGCAACTACTCCCTGGACGAGGAGAAGAAGGAGGAGGAGACGGAGAAGATGTGCAACTCGGACCACTCGAGCACGGCCGCGCTCACCGACTGCGTCCAGCAGCCGGCGGCCGAGAACGGCGTGGTCCCCAGCGACGCCAAAGACAGGGACCCGGAGAACAACTCGCTGCTTGAGGACAGAAACTAACGGGGATGGGACCCTCGGCTCCACCACCGTTGCGCGTGCGTGCGTGGACCTGTGTGCGTGCGTGTGTGTGCTTTTAAATCTTCACCCCGACACGCGTGCCTTAAACAGACTTCTTGCTCGTCCGAAATTACATAGCATTGGAGAATATCTTTCACTGTGCCATATACCACCCAGAAAGCTCGCCCTGCCCAGCGGAGCCCAAGAACCAGGCCCGCGCACTCCCGAGGGCGACACAGGGATGCCCAGGGAGCACTGGCGCCAGCGTGGGGAGTGGGGGCGGGGGGGTCGCGCCGGCCACGGGTGTCCAGGACGCGTCCCCGGGCCTGCCTGGAGGGGTCTGCGTGCCGCAGTGTGTGACTCCCAAGGCTGCGACCAACCATCAGGAGGTGATGCCTTGGCTGACCTAGCACTTGCCCAAAAGGGCGGCCACGCTGAGAGCAGCCTCCCGAAAGCAACAGGCGTTATCTCTGATGCAGAGTCCCCTTCCCGGAACCTGGGTGCCCACCAGAGGGTACCTGCAAACTGGGGGGCTAGAGCTGACTTATTGGCATGTGCTCTGAGCTGGAATTTTTTTTCTTCTTTTTTTTGATGCAAACCCGCTCAGCGGCAAACCTAGTCTTTCTAAGTTCCAAATGAATGTCTGCAGACCCCAGAGCACCTGCAATTTGTTGGAAGCACATAAGAGCACAGGTGTTGAGAGGTGCGATTGAGATAAAAGAAAAAAAAAACCACACAAATATTTGCAAACATGTCACACTGTGGAGGTCGCAGTCACCCATGGCCTAGGCCTACTGAGTTTTATTTCAGTTTCTTCCTTTCTCACAGAAGTGGGGAGCCCGCATGCAAGCTTTGCTGTGTGCTCAGACCCCCACCTTGGCAGGGTGATATAGGAAACATCAGGCACTTTTCTCAGTGGGTGCCATGGTGAAAATATGCATCCGCGTTCACTTTTTCTAGTGGAACATTGGTTAGAACTGGTTTAGATGAACAGGGGGAAATATACCAAAACTATTGCCTTGCATGATGCCAGTGGCTTGCTGTCCTATCTAGCTAGTCCTTTCCCCCCACCTTTTTAAAATACAAGAATAGACATCCTGCATGTCTGAGACATACCAAGAACAACCACGGTATCATTCCATCTCAGGGCTCTCTGTCCCATTGGGTGTCCTAGGTTAGACCTAGTCAGAAGATCCAATTCTGCTCTCCTCAAGCAAACGGGAAACTAATCTCTCAACCAACCCTTGATTGAATTGTCTTCATTGCTTGCAGCTTAAGTGCCATTAGTACCATGGAGGGGCGTCGGTGTATGACTTAAATGAAGTATTTAAAATGTTTCACTGTTATGTTTGGGGGCTTTTTAAAAAAATTTTGAGAGCATCACTTCTTCCCTTTCTCTTTTTCCCCTCCCTCAGCCCCCTGATTCATTGAAGTGGTGTTTGAGGTATGCAGTATCCGACACAGGATGCTTCTGTGTGCTCCTTGGGCTCAGAATTGTTGGGGAAGCAAAGTGAGAGTGCAGGGAGGGGCTAATGAGTCCTGATTTTTGAGGAGTTCAGATGGCTTTTCATCAGAGAGGGAAGATGTGTTATTATACCAACCACATCTTGTGATGCCTCATCCTTTTCCTTAAAAAAAAAAAAAACTGGACCACTGAACAGTTCAAACTTTGGGCCACACACATAAATAAACATTATGGATTTGGTGACAGCGGGATATTGTTTTGGGGGGATTTCACATGACTTATAAGAGAGCAGATTGGTCAGAAGTTCCTAGGACAAGGGGAGATTTTTAGAAAGCATTTGCTTTCTCACTTCCCCGGAGAACTAAGTTTATCACATCCTCAGCCACAGCAGACCTCTTCCTTTCGCCTTTCCCTGAGTGTCTAGCTCTTCCTCTCATTGAGTACATGCATAACCCCCTGCCCCACCCCACCCCCAGTGTCAGTTTTGGGACTCCAAGTTTAAAGTTCTGGCATTGCTTTTGGAAGAGACGCCAAGAAGGAGTGATTTTAAGACAGCCTGTTCTATCCCAGCTGGGTTTGGGTTAGCTCCACTGGGCTGGAGTCGTGGCTCCTTGGACTTCCTGTGTCCACGTACTAATGGACACTTGGGAGATGTTTGTGGGGTGTAGGCATTTGTACTTCCTGTGGGCATCATTTCAGTCTGACAAAATATGTTTTCAGAAATTGGAGGAAACTGAGAATTGCCTATGCTGACAAGTCAAAAAGATTTTTGATTAGACCATCCATGGATTTCCTTTGTTTGGGTTCCTACCTTTTGTGACTTAGTAACTTCCAGACAAAGATTGCCCCCTCCCCCATCCCTCACCACCACCGCCGCCAAGCATTTATCCAGTGGCTTCCATGGGCAGGCATGAGATTAGGCACTTTATAGTCATTAGCTCACTGAGACTTCACAGCAACACTGGGAGGAAAGTGTTTGCGAACATGAAGACAGATGTGGAGGCTCAGGGAAGCCATGTAGTATCTTAGTAAAGGCAAGAAGGTGGGAGAGCTAGTTTTCAAAGGCTTTGACCAAAGTCTGCTTTGACTTTGCTATGGTGTCTGTATCTGTACTGTCATGTGATGTGTGTGTGTGTGTGTGCGTGTGTGTGTGTGCATGTGCGTGTGTGTGCTCGTATATCTTTCTAAGTTCATAAACACATCTTTCAGATGTAGAAGAAGATCATTGTTACTATCAAGAGGAGTTAAGGTCTGTGTGCATTTGTTTGTTTTTGGTTCTCATTTGGGGGGTGCTCTCTGTGCACTCCTTCTGTCTTGTTTAAAAATGCCCTTTGGAAGCACTCTTTTGCACTTTACCTGTTTACCTTGCAGGAACTCCGCATATAGCAGGAATAGAACAATTCAAAGCACTAAGCTGCACAAAACAGAACAGGGGTTGGTGTGTGTATAATACTTCTCCAGTAAGTCAAGTCTCAGTGATATGGAGGGATTGAAACAAGCCCTTAGCTGAGAGTGTGGAAATCTTCAATAGCCCATTCCTGTGGCACAGATAGGGCCAAGGACCTGATGAATAAAATCACAGAAGGATCCGCTGTGGAGATTGACCCATTAAATTTGTGGGCCAAGTGCTCGGCAAACTAATATATTATCCAAAGGAGAAGCTGAGAAGGAATAAGAGGTTGGAATCCTCTTTGTATAAGCTGAGATTTGTGGGGAGGCCAGTTATTTTGAAGCGGCTTGAATGTTACCTTTCTAAAGCTGGAGCCAAATAATAGGTAGAATATATATGGCTATAGCAAAGCAGTTGCAAATTCTGTAAATACATGTGGAGAAGGCAAATCAACTACAGATTTTATATCATCAACCCCGCCTTGCTCTTCAACCTGCACGCCCTGCTGACCCTGAGCCCCAAATAAAGGCTTTAATTTGCACACGAGTGAGCTCATCTGCAGAATCTTCCCTGGAAATGGCACCTTTTTACTTTTTACTGGAAATTCCTTCTAGACCAGTGCTGGAGACTTTCTGGTGAGAACTGAGGGTCAATTTAGAGGAAATGCAGCTCAGTACTCCTAAACCCAAGTTTGAGTCTAGAAATGTGCTGAACTTAGGATAGGGCCTTCATATGTGTTGTGGTCAGAGTTGTCCCTGACTTAGGGGTAAGGTGACAGATGACCTGTCTATGACTGCGGGTCCCACTAGAATCAAACACATCAGGAATGGTTAAGTTCCCTTTGAGGGTTGCAGGTTCTCTGACTGAACCTGCCTATGACCTATTGACTTTTATTGAGTATTATAAGCTGGATTTGTGAGTACTGGATATTGAACCCATTACTTTTAGGCTTTGCTGAGACCTTACGTCTCCTGCCCTTTGGAGGATCATTTTCTGGGTAATTTGTAGAACCAGATATCTCGGGGAACCTGGTCTTCAAATTGAGGTCAAGTCTTTCTGTTCTCACCAGGAGCACTGTATCACCAGAGGGCTCAGGCTCGGGGCACCACTTTGTGTGTGGTTTCAAATAGAGAATTTTTAGCTGTTGCTATTTGCAATCAGTTGTAGCAAAGGTTCTCTCTGATTACTTCTGAGTTCATAAACTATAGACAGACCTTGTCCTTTGTGCCTCACTCAGCCACACACCGGCCCACACAGAAGAACATGGCTGCTCCCTTCTGTGTTGAAAGTGAGCTGCACTTGACATTATTAGAAAATCATTCCCTTGCTTCCCTCTGAGATGTTATCATTTTCTGGTGGAGTCAATTCTGCTCATCTATTTTTCGTTTGCTTGGTTTGTGGAGGGGGGTATAGTGAGAATGGGGCCAGAATTTGGGTAGGGCAGACTGGTGCTCACTGTATTGGGTGAGAATGCAAACCATTCCTCATGTTCCATGGATCCAGACTGCAGGAATGCATGGAGGAAAATAACCATGCAGGACTTTCCAAAAGGGGAGGGTGAGGGGACCAGCATTGCAGTTCATGACTCGGATTTCCATATCTTGCTTATTTACCATGTGGGAGCTATTCTTTCCCAATGCCAGGAGGCATTTGTGGGCAAAGATAGTGGCTGCATGAGATTTTGGTGGGAGAACCTAAGGGCGAGTCAGCAATGGCCTTAAAAACAAAAGATCTCTCCCTGAAGTGAAGGTTATTTGAAAACGCCAGGTGGGTGCCGTAGTTCTGCATGTGCAAACTTGGGTATAGCATGCCAGTTTGATGGTTGTAAATAAAGCCCTGTGCTCTGTCCGTATCCCACAGATCAGCTGCATTTATCCCCTCTCCTCTCACCATTTGTCAGACTCTCAGTCCTCCCATGACTGCCCCTCAGTCACATGACATCAGCACAGTCACATGACATCAGCACAGTCACATGACATCACACAGTGGCACAGAGGGGAAATCAGAACTCTTGACAAGTTTACTGAAAGTGATGATCATGTTCACAGGTGCCTACAAGATTTTTAATCTACTCTGTGTTCTATTCTTCAATGAAAAATCCCAAATAGTTCCCTGTTTATTAAAAAAAAAAAAGTCCTGAGAGGACTCTTGCTCCATTGACATGGCAGGCCTAAGGATTCATGGCAAAACTTCTCCTGAGCCATCAGGAAGTCAAGTCTGAAGGGAGAACGTGCAGCAGTGCCTAGAAGAGATATTCCAACCAACTCACAAGGCAGCCTCTGGTCACTTCCCCACCCCAGAGTGACAGGCAGGGGACACCCAGTGACAATGACAACTATGACACTAATCCATGTGTGGAGGTGTTTTATCTAGTTTTTTTTTCTCTCTGTAGGATTTTATGGTGCTTTAAAAAAAAAAGGCATTTTACAGAAAATAATGTGGGGTATGGGGGGGAGGAGGGGATTTCATAATGTTCTTAGGAAAAATACAAAGGGAAATCTGCTTGTAACATTTCAATAAGCTGTGCTGCTATTGTCTTTATTTTATGATGTAATTCTTTTCCCCAGTGATGGAGAAAATGGCAACAAAGACCGTTTGGAAGATCAAATCCAGTGTCTCTCCTGCTTTCTTTAGTGGGACCAAGTGTGGTTCAGTGTGACTGGGTTGGGAACTCAGCTTCGGAGCCTAGGTCTTCCGGGGACTCCCAGCCTGGCCGGATACTCACTCACATGCCTTCACAGAGCCAATGGAAACACAGTCTCAAAGCAGCAGTCTCACTACATTAAGAAGGATTATTTTCATCTCCCTCTTTTTACTGTTCTAATCGCAGACGAGGGGTAAAATCAGAAAGTGCCTGGGGTGGGGGTGGGGTTCATGTCCTGTTGGGCAACCGACTCAGGGCCTCAGCATTGGAGCCACATGTCACCATCCAATCTCACTCTTTTTTAATCTCACCCCAATTGCATGAGGCATTGCAGGTTGGATGGCTTCAGTGGTGCCTGGGGTGGGAAGGTTCCTGCAGTGCTGGGCATCAAACCCAGGGCTCTCCAACTTGAGCCACATCCTTGACCCATTGCCCCTCTTTTTATCTGACCCCAATTGCATGCTGTATTTAGTTCACGTTGAGCAGCATAAGTCAACACATTTTCTGCACATAACATTGAACTTAAGTATGGTGATAAGTCTGTCAGTATAAGAAAACACTTATATTTTTTCATTTTTTGGGGGGATTGCTTCTGACTGCACTCAGGAATCACTCCTGGTGGTGCTCAGGGTTGCTATGGGATGTTGGGATGGAGCCCCGGGTCAGCCACATGCAAGGCAAATACCCTATCGCCTGTACTCTGGCTCTGGCCTCAGGAACCACTTCTTGAGGACTGGTATTTCTGACTGTGCATGATGTAATCCCTGCTATGTGCCCACCAGACCACCAAATAGACTTGAAACAATGCAATAAAATGGTAGAATTTATTGAGTAGCTTCTGTACATAAGGTCCTCTGCTAAGCAGTTGGAAAATATACTAATTACATGTAGTCTCCCAATGAAATGAAGTGGGTATCTTCCTTTGATAGATTAAGACATTGAGAAAAAGAATTAAGAAATGTCTGACCCAATTTACCTAGTCCCCAACCCAATTTTTTTCTTTAGTGCTCAAGGGCTATTCCTGGCTCAGTGCTCAGGACTTACTCCTGGGGATATTGAGTGACTGCATGTGGTGCTGGGAATTCAACCAGCATCAGCCATAAGCAAGGCAAAGAAATCGTGTTATTTCTTTTACTTATTCTTTTGCCCACCAATCCCAACCTAAGTTCCTTTTGAAATTGTACAGCCATGTGAATATATGCTTGGAGCACTTTTCTAACTTCTCTTCACTATTTCTCTCCCTGTTTTTGAGAGAGGTACTTCATTCTCTCAAAGGTGGAATCCTGGCTGTGGTACTCAACAAGACCACAGTGATTGAAGTCAAGAACTTGATTCAGACTAACTCAGTTCAACTACTCATGGATTGGGCAAGGACATGTCTGACCCAGATCTGGACCCAGCATGGTATATGACACCTAGTAGGAATGCAAGTTAATATTTCTTAAAGTGCACATTGGATCTGTGGATATCATTGATCTTCAAGGATAAAACTCAACAGTTGGTCTGTAGGACCTGGAGTGCATTCCCATCTCATTGTGCAGCAGCTTTTGCACCATCATTTTGAATTACTATAAATCCCTCAAGTGGGCCACACTTTATTCTCGTGCAAGCAAATGCCCTACCTGCTGTGCTATCGCTCCAGTCCTGGAGTAAGATAACATTAAAATATTTTTCAAGATATTAGCCCATTTCAGTTGCCAACATCAATGGTCTTTTTCAATTATTTGCAAACACCTCAGTAAAAGAAACCAGTAAAAACTTTAAAAAAATTTAATTAAAAAAATTAATTGCAAGACTTCAGTAAGATATAATTTTTTAAATGAAGAATATTGCAAAGTTGGGGCTGGAGTGATAGCACAGTGGGTAGGGCGTTTGCCTTGCATGCGGCCGACCCGGGTATGATTCTCAGCATCCCATATGGTCCCCCGAGCACCGCCAGGAGTAATTCCTGAGTGCAAAGCCAGGAATAACCCTTGTGTATAGCCGGGTGTGACCCAAAAAGCAAATCAAACAAACAAACAAAAGAATATTGCAAAGCTTCAAGAATTCACAACTTTGGTTGCAACTGTAAGAAAGAAATGTACATTACGCCGTAATTTAAGGTTGTACATTTCAATATTGCATGTAAAGCTAAGCTATGCCATAAAGACTATTTTGTTATTTAGTGATTGTATAGAAAGAAAACAAATTGCCCCACTAAATTTCGGTTTGTCAGAGGGGCAAACCGAAGAAATAACTAATGGTGATGGTAATTGGTTAAGATGATGTGCTTCATTCAATCTATCCACGAAGATTTGTGCTTAAGCTGCATACAGCAGAGCCTAGAGAGTAGAAACGGTCCCCACTCTCAAAGCAGAGTGAAGGCGCGCTCTGGTGCGCTCTGGGGAGGAGGAGCTGCAATGCGGTTTGCGGAAGAACTATTGGACAGCATGTGATTGGGGTCCAAATGTACAAGGAACACCCACATGAGTGTTAGGAATTCTGGGTGCACGAGGATCAGTGTGCACCGTGGCAGTCAAAGCAACGTTGACTCGTAGGAAACGTGTAAGAGGAAGCGTTTTAAGGAAGGCGTTGGACTGGTTAGGGAGCGGGGTAGGGATTGGTTCCAAAGTGTTACCCTCTAAGAATGTTTCAGATGGATCCTTCTGTCCGGAGGTTACCGCATGTGAATCTTCAGTTGCGATTCCTTTATTGGAAGACATGTGGTTAGGGAGGAACACTTTTCAATGACAAACCACAGACACTCTCATCACATACCCCGGCTATGTAAAACAGAACTCTTATCCATTGCTGGTTACAATAGGATTTGCAACTCCTGAAATCAGCTGAAGAATAGAAGGTACAGTAACTTCTTTCCCCTTTTCTTGGCTTTCCGGGTTTCCTTACCCAGAATCAAATAATCAGAATCTCCGGCTTCATTTTCTCAGAGGAGGAATAAAAATGACAAGAGTGCTTCTGCTTATCTGTTTCAAATTTGCCAAGCTCGCAAATTTCCCAGGCCTGGAAACAGTGACGTGGAGCATACAAAGGGAATGAGACTTCCCCACCCTGTTACAAAAACTTCTTTAAGGAATGCTGTGGTAGGCTTCCTTCTCCAGAGGAGTTCTCTGGGAAACACCAGGGGCACGGGGGACAGGGAAGGACCCCACATTTGCAGCTTAAATCATTTATCCGGATAATATTCCCACTCCCCATTCCTATAGAATGGGGAGGCAGAAAACAATTGATGGACATAAAACAAAGTGCATCGGCATTTAAAAACATCTCCGAACACTGCTTTTGCTTGTTCCCTCTCCCTGTTCTAAAAAAATGACTTTTTTTTTAACTGAAGCACCATGAATGACAAAGTTGCAGTTGTTCATAATTCAGTTTCAGGCATATAATGTACCAACACCAATCCTAACGGGTGGTTCTTCTTGATTTGAACCTATGTCATCTTTTTTCTTTCCTCTCCCTCTCCCCCTCCCTTCCTTTCCCTTCATCCTTCCTTTCCCTTCCTCTCCCTCCCCTCTCCCACTTCTCTCCCTCCCCTTCCCTCCCCTCCTCTCCTCTCCCCTCCCCTCCTTTTCTTCCCTTTTTCCTTTCCTTCTCCCTTTCCTCCTTCCTTTCCTTTCCTCCTTCCTTTCCTTTCCTTTCCTTTCCTCTTTCCTTTCCTTTCCTTTCCTTTCCTTTCCTTTCCTTTCCTTTCCTTTCCTTTCCTTTCCTTTCCTTTCCTTTCCTTTCCTTTCCTTTCCTTTCCTTTCCTTTCCTTTCCTTTCCTTTCCTTTCCTTTCCTTTCCTTTCCTTTCCTTTCCTTTCCTTTCCTTTCCTTTTCCAAATCATTTTTATTTAGGTCCTGGGATTATTATTACTGATATTTTTCATGTGCACATCATTCCACCACCATACCCGTCACCAGAGCCTGCTCCTTCCCTCCTGTTCCAGGGACTCTTCACTCAGGCAAGGCCAGTTCTATAGACAAAACCTTTAGTGCTGATGACTTCGACCATTTGTTGTTCCCTAATGATGTTGTTTTTAAATTGTGGAGTTCATGACACGCATATAGGTGAATAGAGCTAAATTCCTGGAATTCCACTATATTGTAAACCAATAATAGATTGATAAAAAGTAAAAAAAAATTTCAAAAACTGTTTATGTTTATAAAATTAAAAAAATTAATGAATAAGTCTGTGCTAATACATTAATATTTACATGAAATAAATTCTACAAATAGAATTTATAAGGGTATAATATAAATTTATAGTAGAAAGAGTGAAGAGTTAATAAAAATTTAAGGAAAGAATCTAAAAAGGCCCTTAGAAGTATGTATTATATTCAAAAACAAGAATATTGCATTTACAATAGAAAATATTATGAAATAGATTCTGCTGAAGTGTTTGTAGTAATAAGTAAAGAATAAAAATCTTTATGAACATAAATGTAAAATTTACATTTTACAAAATTTTACAAATGTAAAATTTCCACCTATTCAGATATATAGCATTTGATATAATGAATATAAATTCAAAATCCCTTAACAGGATAGGAGTCAAAAAAACTTTTTTTACTCTAGTCAAGGGCAACCAGAAGCACCATGAGTGAATGCCCTACTCTGTGCCAAGTGCCAAGGAGTTTGTCTTGCTTTTTTTTCTTTTTTCTTTTTGCTTTATGGGTCGCACCCGGAGATGCACAGGGGTTACTCCTGGCTCTGCACTCAGGAATTACCCCCTGGCAATGCTCAGGAGAGCATATGGGATGTCGAGAATTGAACCAGGGTCTGCTGCGTGCAAGGCAAACGGCCTACCTGCTGTGCTATTTCTTCAGCCCCTGTCTTTTGTTTAATGCTTCTTGCATTAAAGTCTATAAATCCTCTATGCTATTGCCTGTCTGTGAAGCTCTGTATCATTTCTGCAAATATGAATGGCAATTTAGATAAATAGAGTATTCTTTTTTTTTTCCTTTTTGGGTCACACCGAGCAATGCACAGGGGTTACTCCTGGTTCACGCACTCAGGAATTACTTCTGGTGGTGCTCAGGGGACCATATGAGATGCTGGGAATCAAACTCGGGTCAGCCACTTTAGCACTACCTCTTGTGCTATCGCTCCAGCCCATAAATAGAATATTCTTGATGACATGTTCACCTCATGTTTTTTGTACGATATCCCTCCATTCTCTTCTGGCTCATAATCTTGTGTGAAAGACCTGCTGTGAATCTATGGATCTTTCTTTTGTACATAAGTTCCTTTTTGGATCTTTCTGCTTTGAATATTATGCCTCTTTATCTTTTGCCATTTCTGAGTACAGTGTCTCTTGGGGTTTTATTTGATTCTATGTTTGCTGGGACCTGTTGGACCTCTTGGATCTTCTTGCCTGTATTCCTTAACTCTGGGAAGTTCTCATCTATAATTCCTTTAACTCTGGTTTCTTCATCAAATTTCCCTTCCTGTTCTTCAGAGACTCTTCATTTCTGTTTGTAATTTTCTCATTTTGGCAACAGACTTCCTTGTGCTTGGCTGACTACTTGTGGTGTTGCTTCTTTGAGCTCATTAAACATCCTCGCCGTGTCTCACACAAGTCTTTGAGGACTTACTGAGCTGATTGGTCCTGGAGGAGCCTTTTGGGTTTTGCTCCTTGAGCTATTTTCCCCATTGGTTTTGTCGTGCTCCTGTTGTGCTGAAGGTGAATCTTTGTAGTTGGTCCCTCTGGAACTCTCTAAGGCACTCGGCTGGGAGTTGCTCTTTTACTTTCCTGCTTTTACCCGGTGATAGGATATGCAGCAGAGCAGTGTGAAATTTGATGAGCACCTACTGCACTCTCGCCTGGCGTCTGAGCTTTTTTCCTTAGGCAGGAACAGCAGCTCTGTTTTTTCTTCCAGATCCATGGAAGATTTGTATTCTACAAACACTCTGGATCATCTCTTTGTGCGGAGGTAGTCAAGGAGGACAGTGCTCGCCATTAGAGGCGAGGAATCTGGTTGGCATCCCAGCTGACACTGTTCCTGGATTACCTGGTCCATACCACCCTGCTGAGCAATCCCCTGGGAATTCTTCTTGAGGTGAGAGGGCTTCGGAGACATCACTCCAGAGATGGGGAAAGACAGCACGAAAAGGGGTGCCGTCTCTCCATAATTTGTAATTGCTGTGGTTCAGGTAACAGAATTTGCTGAATCATTATCCCTCCATAATTACAAATCCCTCCTCAGACTTGACTTTGGGCCATCTTTCCTCCCTCGCAGAGAACTTATGTTAATTGAATTGCCCTGCAACCGTTGCTACCACCCTCTGAGAAGCTCCCGAGGTACTCCCAGTTCCCTGGTGCTTATGTTTGCCTTCTCCTTCATGTCTTACTTTCCAGTCTGCTATTCATTTATTGCTTTGTTTCCCATTTTATCCCTGTCCCCTCACCCCGCACAGAGCAGTTTCTGCTTCCCTGTAGTAGCACTGATCTCAATAAAGCCGTAGCTGGCCATCAGCCTGTCCACCTATTCTTCCGTCCATCCACTGGGGGAAAGGCTTTCACTCCCCAGTGCATCAGGGGACATGGCCACTCTGAGTCAGTGACAGAATCTCCCTAGTAAATCTCCTGCTTTCTCCCCTTTTCCTGCCAAGACAGGCACATTTTGGGGCTGAGGAAAGTTTACCTTTTTTCCTCAGGCAAAGTGGAAAGGAGGAGGCATGAGGGCAGAGTTGGGGAGTCCCCAGTGGGAATCGAGGAATTTCCCAATTGCTACCATGACATAAATTTGGAATCTAGGCCCAATCAGGCCTGAGTAGCCTCTGAGCATCCAGACATGAACTGAACACCCATTCTGGGTCATCAACCCTTCTTATCTCAGGCACCCTGTGGTCAGGGATCCAGACTCAGTTTCCTGACAGTGCATGCATCAAGGGGCAAGATACACGAGACCCTCCATCTCTCCCTTTCTCCCTTATCCCCCTCCGCTTCAGCCACATAAGGAGCTCCCAGAAGAAAGAACTTAAACACTATCTTTCGACTGTTTATTCTGAACGAGGCCAGAGGATTCTTGTGTGAACATCTTCTCTCTTTCCACCTACAATTTCCATTTCACATTCCCTCTGTGCATACCATCTCCATAGCCCCCCTGATTCCTGTACCCCAATTTAGCAAGGGAAGGGTGTCACTAAGTGGAAACCACAATAACCTTTCTTCCTTTGAATCCTGTACCCCCTCCCCCCAACCCCATTTCCAATCTTTTAAAAAGCCTGAATCTTTGGGAGAGATCATGGGATTGAAAACAAATTTTTTTTAAAGGAAAAGGAGAAAAGATGTATTGGAAATGGGCCAAAAAATCACCTTCCAGGAGTAAAAAAGGCAAAGGAATTTATTTTGCCTTGGGGAAAAACAATCTAATTGCCCTGGGACCTCTGGAGAGGAAAGGAAGAGGCAAGTGGCCAGACCCGAGGTGGACCTGGCTGGGTGGAAGCCACAGAGGCTTGTGTGGAGGGCGGGGCCACATCATGGCTAGCCCCATGGGGAGACACCAAAGGTATGTCCTGGAAGGCAAAGTTTGGTGGGGCAGCGGGGGGCGGGGCGCAGGGGCCTTGGGGACCCACAGTGGAGTTGAACTTAGTGGACATGTAAATAATGGATGAATATAAAATAACAGAGTAGGAGACTAACACCCAAGAATAGTAGTATATCATGCCAGGAGGTTGGCTCCATGGCTTGGAAGCTGGCCTCACATGCTGGCGGAAAGGCAGCCCGGATAGAGAAGGGAACACCAAGTAAAAGGTGGTTGGAGATCCCGCTCGGGAAGGGAGATGCGTGCTGAAAGTAGACTAGAGACTGAACACGATGGCCACTCAATACCCCTATTGCAAACCACAACACCCAAAAGGAGAGAGAGAGAGAGAACAAAATGGAATACCCTGCCACAGAGGCGGGGTGGGCTAGGGGCAGGGGGAGGGATTGGAGGGTAGGAGGGATACTGGGTTCATTGGTGGTGGAGAATGGACACTGGTGGATGGATGGGTTCTTCAACATTGTATGAGAGAAACACAAGCACGAAAATGGGTAAATTTGTAACTGTACCCTCATGGTGACTCACTAATTAAAAAAATAAATTAAAAAAAAGAATTGATTAAAAAAAAATAATGCCTGAGCGGGCTTCTCCCCAGGGACTCCCCTGGCTGTCTGAGGCAGAGCAGTTCCCAGGATGCTGAGGGCCTCACCCAAGCTGAAAGACAAGCCCCGGCTGATAAGAAGTTCCCCAGCAGATGAGAAGTTTCTGACAAGTGATTTTAGTAACAGTGTAGGCTCTAAATGAGGCAACCAGAGGTTGACAAAAGGAGGAAGCCCTTCCCCACCTGGGAAATGAGCTTTCTGGATTCACAGACAAGAAGTAGGTGATCTGGTCTAGAAGGAACTAGAAAGAGAGTCTGGCATCCTGTGGGCAGGGCTGGTTATGGAAGACTACAGTCACCCAGGGTCCCATAGTTGTTCCTGGCTCCGTAAGTAGTAGTAAAGGTTGCTCTGGCACAGGGCAGTTGCCCTGGCAGGGGGGATACTTTCTGGGAGGAGTGCCTGAGTCCTCGGGAGCAAACCACTCCTGTACTCTCATCTGATGGCAGGTGTGTGCCTTGAAAACTGGCCCCTGCATTTCTGGAGATTTGAGGTTAGGCAATCACAGAACTGGGGCCCGGGTGGGGCTGGTAGTTTAGACATGGGGACGGTGGTGTGGGAGGGAGGGGCTGGGGTTCTAGGCGCTTGTGAGACCAGTGTTCTTCCTGAGATAGCTCGGCAAGCAGTGACATGATCTCCCATTGCCTCCTTGGCCCACCCCAAGTCAGAAAAAGTACTCCAGCAAGGCTGGCCCTCTGTCAATCTCTGGATATTATAAGGGAAAAAATGATCTGCTTGCTCCTGTCCTTCTGCTGTCATTTCTCTCCTGACCATTGTCTCTCTCTCCATCCCTGCCCACACCTCTATTGGCCAGGACCCTTCTTAGAGGGCCCAGGTTTGGGCTACGTCCCCATCCTCTAACTTCAGGAGTCAGATCATCACTGCTTTGTATGCTCTGGGTTCACCTTCTGTCCAGACTCCAACCACAGGACACGGGGAGGCCAGTGCCTATTGCGCTGAGGGGATACGGTTGCAGTGACAGCAAAATTGATTTCTCTGGTCCTGTTCCCAGCTTCCCCATGGAGCCACAGCCCTGAAAGTTTCTCTCTGCCTGAAAGCAACTCTCTCGGGCAGTGCCTATGGTTTCCCTCTTTGGTTTCGAGTCAGGGGGAGGGCTTCAGAGAGGCACGGAGGCCCCATAAGATACCACAAGGGGTTGGAGCACAGCCCGCAACAGAAACGTAGACGATATGGCCAGTGGTCTGCTGTGGTCCACACTGCCATGAGCATCAGGAAGGATGCGGAGGGGGTGGGGCAGTGCAGAGCAGGGTTGGGCCTGCTTTGACTTGCTTCTGCTTGTCTGCCTAACTGTCTTTCCCTGGGAAGCTCATTTTCATGTCCCTCATCTTAGATGGCACCTTGTAAGAAGTCAGCGAACCCTCAGGCCTTCTCCAGGATAAGGCCAGGAGAAGGGATGGAGTCCAGGCCCTTCGGAGAGTCTTCCCTGGGAAGAAAAGAAAAAGTCAAAAGTCCCTGTATTCCCCCAAAACTGCTCTCAGTGGGGGCAAAGGATGTGAAAGTCACTTACTCTAACCCAACCCCAGTCCTTCCTGTAGCGATCCTGATTAGATGAACTTCCAGGAGCTATTTTCCCATTTCCAACACAGGTGAGGAAGGCTCCAGAATGTAATACAATATTCCCGATGTGGCACCCAAGGTGGGCACACCTGGTTCACATTTACTTGAAAATCAGAGTTCGTTGGGTCCCGGCCCGCTGGGAGTGCCTAGGAATAAACGGATTTCAGGAAGGTCTCAATTCAGCCCACATCCCCAGACCCAGGTTACCCTGAACTGACCCCTTTTTAGGAGCCGGTGCTCTCTCCTATTACTATATCCAAGATTCTCACCTTGTGAGCAGCCTAGCCTGGGGGAGTTGGGCGGCATTAAAGTGACAAGGGGAATAAACCACAAAGAGGTCCCCCAAGAGGTCGAGGGAACCAGTGACTGAATGTTTTCAAGCTTCGTTTCCAATCTCCCAAAGGCCATCTCCAATACTAGAAAGGGGAAGGTGATTTTCATTTATTCCTTTATCTAACGAACATTTATTGAATGCCTGCTGCCTGCGGGGCAGGGGGCTCAAAGATGGATTTCCAAAATAAAAGTAAGACATGGTTTCTGCCCAAAGGCACAGCGGGTAGGGCATTTGCCTTACACGCAGCTGACCCGGGCTTGACTCCCAACATCCCATATGGTCCCCCCAAACACTGCTAGGAGTGATTCCTGAGTGCATGAGCCAGGAGTAACCCTTGTGCATCGCGGGCGTGACCCAAAAAGAAACAAAACAAAACAAAAGTTCATCATTGCCTACTGAAACGGAAAACTCAGGAAAGCCCTTCCCTGTTTGTTATGTGACCTGCAACCAGTGCCCTGATAAAGGAGAGGGTCATATATACTGTTAGGGGGATCAGCAGTTAGGGGTCATGGAAGGCTTCCAGAACTGACCCAAGTAACAGTTGGTGGTGGAGGGGGGGGTGGGATTCTCAGAAGAGCAGCACCTTGAGCAAAGCTCAGTGGAGAATGAATTTGGGAGACTAAGGGCATCTCCAAGCCGCAGTGGGCTGTCAGATCAGAAAGGTCAAAATTGAGGCAGGGTGTGTCGGCCGCCTTCTGATCTAAATCCCATGTCATGTAACTTTATCTTCCAGTTTGGAAATGAGGAGGCCACTCCATGGTATGTGAGGGGTGGTGGGTGGGGATTAAGGAAAGCTTTGTTTAAAGGTACAAACCCCAAACCCCAAACATGAAGGACTAGTGCTGTAGATTTAGAAAGAGCTCCTGGTGCTGTCAGGCAAAAAGTGGACAATGTGACCTTACGATCCCAAGGACAAACTTCTTTCGGTGACCTACTTCATCTGAAAGAGCAGCAGGAGACCAGAACCTAGTTTTCAGAAGTTTAATTCAATGCTTTCTCCTTCCTCTAACTCCATCTAATGTTTTGCTTTTACCCTTTGGGCTGGGAATGGGGTGGAGGTGGGAGTGGCCGTGTGCATTTCCATGTCGTGTGAATATGTGTCCCTTTGTTTCTTCTTTCTCTGTTTTCTCACTTCCCTTCTCCCTTCTTGTCCTTCCCTTTTTCCTTCCATAGTGATTTGACTCTCTGTTTAGACATTACTTCCCACCACAGTAAACTCAGGGCTTGCATGCTCATGCTCTTCTTTCACTTGAGGCACAGAGAAGTCTTTCCAAGTCATCTTGAGCATCTGCATTGAAAATAACACAAGAGAATGGGATGCAAGAGTGGACCTATGACTAAAATTAGGGGCTGAACCTCCTTTTTTTCAGGAGAACTCCAGTGCGGAAGGAAGCATAGGACAGTTTTGTGGTGTAGACTATCGATCAGATGGGTAACAACCTGAGGACAGATTCTCAATCTTGACTATCAATCAAATGGGTAGCAACCTAAGGACACATTCTGAATTTTGGATTTCCTCTAAATACAGTGTCTGATCCCAACAAATAGCAGAATGGTCTATCTCGGAGAAAGCACAGCTTTGGTTATTGACCATACAGAGACACAACAATAAGACTGTGAGGCTCAGGGTCTCTTTACTGTAACATGCAGTTTTATCCTTTGGTTTTATCAGACCCAAGCACAGAAGGCCAAAGGGAGTGTTGGAGGAATTTCCTGTCTTGGCAGATCCTAAAGGGCAGGGCCTGGTAAAGCTAGGGTTGCAAAGGACCTTAGAGAAGAGTATTTTCCTTATTTGCGTGTTTTCGAGTATCTGTATCTGGCTCTCTAGCTTCTGGGTCTGGCCCTCGGGAGCAAAATATTAGGGAACCATTAGGGCAAGAGCCATTCTCAGACTTTCCCTTCTTATCTTGACCATTAGAAAAGTTTTAGTAACCTTTTCCAAGGAACTTAGCATTCCGGATTTTTCTGAAATGCCACCTAATTTTCTATGTCTTTCAGCTGTCCACCTGACACAGGTCCTGCTGTCTATTCTAGGTCTTCTTGTTTGATCTGTGTGCATGTAGCTTCCCAACTGTTTTTTTTCCTTCTTTCCTTCCTCCCTCCTGTCACAATATGCCGGGGGTGGTGAAGGCACTGAGATAGATTAAGAGCCTTACAATCAAGTTGGGGAAGGACACAGAAATGAAGAGTGTCTCTGGAAGAAGAGATGTAAGAGTTGGGGGCTGGAGCGATAGCACAGCGGGTAGGGCGTTTGCCTTGCACGCGACCGACCCGGGTTCAATTCCCAGCATCCCATATGGTCCCCTGAGCACTGCCAGGGATAATTCCTGAGTGCAGAGCCAGGAGTAACCCCTGTGCAGAGCCAGGTGTGACCCAAAAAGCAAAAAAAAAAAAAAAAAAAAAAAAAAAAAGAGATGTAAGAGTTTGAGAGCAGTCAGGGTCTTAAACTCTTAAAGGTCCTCCCACTGGATTCAGAGGTACTAGGGCCAGGTGCTTTGCAAAGATTCCATTCAGTTAAACTGTCCTTTGGACTGCTGCTCTTCACACTAGCCTCTCTTCAGAGAATGCACTGATTTCTCTCTGTCCATATAGGATGGCGCTTGAATCTCAAAGGTCAAATTTCTCCAACTCTCATCATTACTTCTACACATGGTTTTTATGGGATCTGCTCTATTGCTCAGTATGGATCTTAAGAGTTAGGGCCACAATTTTTTTTAGGTGACAGGTGGCTTCTTGAGAAGGAGGAGTTGGCACAAATTTAGTTGAAAACATAGTTCTCTAAATTTTCTAGGCAACTTGTAGCAGAAAAAGAAAAATGTGGAGGGATACAAGAATCATTGTTTCTGGTGCAATGTATCACCAGACTATTAAGGTCTTGTTGAATGCATACATTAGACAAAGAGAAAACATCAGCATCAACCTTAAGTATTTTGAACTACACTTATGATGTCGAGTGTTTTTTTTTAATTAAATAGCTAGTGAAGCTAAAATTGAGAAATCAGCTTTAAGCAACTAGACTAACTTTATGAAATGTTGATACCACTCATCAGAATCATTTTCTTTTTCTCACTCTCATATTTAAAGATAGTTCTAGGATTCTTGTTTCTTTTTTTTTTAACTCTCCTGTGGAGAGTTAAATCACTTTACAGGGCAAGTGATTTTCAATGGTCCTACCCTATGGGACAGTGTCCTCAATTTACTCTTGTTGTAGGTACACACACCTACCACATATATTCACCATCTGTCCCTGAACCATCCAGTATGGATCTGATTTTAATAAACTATTTTCAAAGATAAACAAAATAGGGGAAGAATCATTCTGTTGGCTGATAGAAATTTATAGTTAGAAGAAAAAAAGTAATTCAATTTGTTTCCTGCTTCATATTCTTCCTAGCCTTACATAAGAGCCCACTTAAGTTACAGAAATGTTTTAAAAATCAGCGATGAGGTTACGTAAAAGACAATAATTTTCTCAAGAAAATATACCCCGGCTTCTGGGGATATTGTGAGTGCTGAATACACAGGCATCACAACTTAAAACACCACTGGAACACACAAAATTCATTTATTACAACAGGATGTAGGGAAGAAAAGGGAATGGTAAAAGCAGAAACAAGTCAAAAGTCACCAGCGGTGCAAAGAATCACAATGTGTTTTAGATTTCTATTCAAAATTGAGTAATAAAGATCCTAAAAATCACAAAGGGGCAATTATATTGCATTAGATGACGATTAGTTTTACAGAGAAAGATTGGGTGATGGGAAAGCAGAGAAAACATAAGGAACTATTCCCCTAAGATTGAGTCTATTTGGTTTTGTGGCTTTTTCCTTACTATTCATATTTAAAACTTGCCAGATTCACACTTCTTCCACCTCACCAGTTTCTCTTCTTTCCACAAGCCCTGTTTTTCCTTCTCAGCCTTAAGAGACTCTGGAGAAAACTGGTTTGGATTTGAGTCTTGCCTTCAGCACTTGCTAGCTTTGTGTCCTCAGGAAAATTAATTACCCGTATTCAGAATGTATTTCTTCAGAAAGACAGAAGTGAGAAAATTTCTTTTCCTTGTTGGTACCTATAAAAACTCAATAAGTAGCTTTCGTTAGGTGAATTTCGCTTTACAAAGCTAAGCTCTCACCTCTGCCCTCAAAAACCCCATTTCTTCTTGGTTTGGTGGTGGTTTTCATCTGCCTTCTGCCATATTGGATTTTTCTCTTTGAGACTTTCATTTTGATGATGTCACCCACGCTTAGTGAGTCCCTCTCTGTGAATGGGAAGATGTGGGAAAGGAAGGCCGTAGACAAGAAATGAGAGTACCTGTGGGTTCTTCAGAAAACTTGGACCAAGTGATTAAAAAAAACCTTGGCTCCTCTTGGTATATCTGTCCATGCAGGAGAGGCTAGATGCAGATGTGGCTGCATACCCCACCCTTTCAAGGGCTTTGCTATTGCTCAGTGAAGTAGGAGGTAAGACTTCCCTGGCAAGGGAAGGTAGATGAGGGATGTTATGGGGAGTTGGTTCAGAGTGTGGTGAAAGTATTTGGAGTAACTGGCAGGATATGGAAGTGGGTTGTTATAAGAAACTGATACCCCCAGGAGAGGCCAAAGACCCTGTATGGTAACTTCCTCAGATGGTCCTCAGCAAAGCCTCAGGGTGGATAAAAACTTTGTAGAGCGAGAGTGTTTGACCATATCGTGTGTTGCAGCAGAGCAGGTGGGAGGTTGAAAGACATAGGGCTAGAACTTTGAAGATGTTATAAGTAGAAAAGGGATTCACTGAGATACACTAGGAGTCCTTCCTGAAGAGGATGGGAAGCAAGGAAGAGAGGAGACTGATTGGGAAGAAGCTGAGTAGAAAATCAGGCTGAAGAACTGGTCTCTGGCCAGGGAAGAGTTGGAAGATTTTTGGTCACCCCTGGCGATGCTCAGGGGTTACTCCTGGTTCTGCACTCAGAAATTACTCCTGGTGGTGCTCAGAGGACATTATGGGATGCCAAGGACCGAACTCGGATCAGCCCAAGTACAAGGCAAACATTCTACCCCCTGTACTATCACTCGGGCTCTCAAGATGGAGATTTTTTTGGTGGGTTGACAAGGTTCACATAGATGGTTCTGGCAGAGGGACAGACTTCAGACTTTTCCAACAAATCTTGATTAAACTCATTGTTCAAGCCAGTATTTTAATCACGTTTCTCTGCATCTTGATGGAAGAAACAATCCACTTTTCCAAAAAATTATTGACAATAATACTCTCCTCAAACCACTTTTTCTTTCTCTAGCACTTAGGGATTCTGAGTCTGAGTCCCCGTGTCTTTCCTCTGACTTTTATGAGTTCAGATAGATTTTGTAAAAACTTACCTGACATTTACAGGAAGTGACAGATGTGGCATTTGTCATAGTTTTCCTCTACCTTAGTTCTCCGATTCATGCCCACTTTGACAGTTCTTCTGTTGGTGGTAGTCTGGGACAATGAAAAAGAGTATCATTCCAGTGAGAGCACGATATTTTATACAGGTACCACAAGTCACCTGCCATGAAGATTAGGTACTTGTCCTAGTTTGCCTCCTAATCACCCACTTGGCATACACATACCCCTGGGGCTGTGAGTTGTAGCTAGATTCTCAATTTCTGCACTTCTTTCAGGGATTCTGCTATTTTCTCTAAGCAGTCACTGCACAGGAAGTATACATTTTTTGGTACTGCCAAATGGACCCTTTGGTCTTTGGACTTTGGCTCTTCCCCTCAAACTTGTAAATTGGGGGTTGTAAATGAATTCTGGATTTGGGCAAGCGGATCCACTTCCCCCAACAGCTTTTGTGATTCTCCCGCAAGAAATCCCTCCTTCTTGGCACACTTATTCCTCTACTGGAATAAGTGGGCCACAGAGTCCTCTGTAGATGTGAGCTGGGCAGTCTGTGCTGTCCTTGTCTTGAAGCGCTATGGTGTGGAGCACATTTGTATGTTCTTACCTAGTTTTCATAATTGGAAGTCATGGAGGATTGCACATCATTTACAGATTCAGAGAAAGAGTGATTATCAACCTTTCTGTAGAAAGAAACTAAAAGCATCCTCTCTCAGGCTTACTCAACCCATGTGTGTCCCGTAATCACAAAACACTGGAAACTGGGCATGAAACAGTCTCATAAGCATAAGCTCTGCAATAAATCTGCCCAGTAGTTCATTTGTTCTATAATAGTACTTGCAGTATTGAAGATGAAGACAGCTTAGTAACTGATGCCCTGGTGTCCTTTTATTTTTTGGTTTGGTTTGTTTTGGGACCACACACAACAGTTCTCACCGACCACACACCCCCTGTGTCATTTAAGCAGATGTATATCACCCCCAGAGACACGAACAATATGGTCCCCTTTTCTCCTCCTGAAGTTTATTCTCTTTTTCCCTCTGGTTTTGGATCCCAAGAGAAAGTAGTTAGAAAACATTGCCCTCTTCCTTTTTATCCTGGTCCTGTTCCTCAGTTCTGAAGTTATTTTGGTGGCTGGTTCTCTTGGCTTTAGAAATGTGCTCTCTATTGCCATTTTGGCTACTTAAAAAATCTCTTTTGCCTTTTGTGAGGGACCTTTGGGTATGCCTTTCACTATTTTTGACTTCCTGTCTCTCCTCCTTTCAGTCATATTTTGTCCAGTGTTCAGAACCAAAGATTAAGGATTTCCTTCATCGTAATATTTTCTGGTTAGGGGTGAGCCCTTAACCACTTTATTAAACTAACTTACCTTGGACCAGTAGGCAAATTTATATTAATGAGTTCTCTCAATCAATGAGATCAGGAAGTTACCAAAACTGAAGAGGCCAGAGCGGGAATTGTGGAGAAGCTTGGGGCCAGGATACTCACTAAAAGTCTTACACCTCTGATCTCTGTCCAAGGCACAAGAGTGTGTATTCTGCCAAGATTCCCATGTGATTCACAGACTAAGTTTAAAAAGCACTAATAAGAGGTGGCATGGTGAGAGAAGCTTGTGCTCACATTAGCAGCACATATATGGAAAGAGGAGCCTGTTGGAGCAAAGATGGTTTTATCCTTTTACCCTATGGTGCCCTTTATGATTTAATACTGCTGGAGTTGGCTGGTAGACTGCTTTTGTTTTCTTCTTTTCTTTTCTTGACAGAAAACAGCTCTATTTAGAGATTATGAGAAAGGAAGAGAGAGGGGGGTGGAGAGAGAGGGAAGGATGGAGGAGGGCGGGTAGGAGGGAGAAGGAGACAGGGAGAGAGAGAAAGGGAGAGAGGGGGGAAAGGAGGGAGGGAGGTATGGAGGGAGGGATAGAGAATGAGAGAGAATAATGTATTCAAGAGAGAATGTGGTACAGTGGGTAGGATGCTTGCCTTGCTCACAGCCAACCTAATTTCGATGCTAGCATCATATAGTCCCCTGAGCAGTGCCAGGAGTGAGTCCTGAGTGCAGAGCCAGGAGTAAGTCCTGAGCACAACCAGGTGTGGCCCCTCCAAAAAACAAAAGCTAAAAAAAACCCTCAAAAAACAAAAAGAGAGAACGTGGGCTTCTCCAGAGGCAGAGAGAGCCGAGATTATGATCCACCACACATCTCAGGTGGAGATGTGGGCCATGTCCCAGAATCGGGAGAAGCCTTGTTTTTGTTTTGTTAAATTGAAAGAGGGAGGGCAAAAGGGGAAGACCCCTTGTCGTGTGGTGAAAATGAAGCACCCTATCATGGGTAGTTGTCCTGTCTGTTTCATGTTCAGCATCCTGCTGGCATTCTCTTGTGAGCTTAGATGGCACTGATGGCTGAGAAAATTAAAATACGTGGATAGAAAACATGTATGAGGGCTCAGCTCCAGTTTTCAGTGTTACAAAGCCAAGCGGCAAAATGCAGCCAGAAAATGGCAATTACCCAATGGGTTTTTACCATGATAATTACCAACATATTTTGATAATATTATTTGTTAAATACCAACATATTTTGATAGTTTATTAAAATTGTTATAGCTCACCATGGAGTCATTAAATCTTTGATGTTTTACTCATGGTTCACTGTTAGTTGAGCCTTCTGTATTATTGCTTACTGAGTTTAGTTGACTTCTATGTTACTTTCCCATCTAATTTCGTGGGCAGCTATTGGGATGTCAGTATAGTAGAATCGAGAGATGTTGCACAGCTGCTCCAGAAATGCCAGGATCTGTAAATGGACTGAGTTTACGTGGGGGCAGTTGTGGGATGTGGGTGAGGCTGCTGGGGCTTCCAGAAGTACAGGGAATGGTGACTGGGTGGTGGTGGTGGGGTATCGTGCTCCACTCTGAGAAGACCCTAAAACCATTGTGTGTGTAATTTTTGTCTGTTTGGAGACTGAAGAGATCAGTCATGAAGCACTGGACTTGGACCATTGGCATGATGGCAGCTATAGGGTGTGGGTGTGGCTGCCAGGGCTTCATCGGGTAGAGACTTGGCCTGCCCACTTTCCAAGAGCACTCCCGAGTTTCCAGCTGGGAGACCAGTGTGCCTGTGAGGTGGTTTTTATTTTTTTATTATTATTTTTTTTTAGCTTAGCTTACATCTCTTTCAAGATTTAATGTTGAGTCTGTAAATCTGGGTCAATGTATAAGCTTACCTATTCACAACTACAGAATTTGGGTCGAAAATCTTTGTTTCTAGTAAGCTGAAAGTAATTTAGGCATACAGATACATACCTGCATGTCTTGCCGGACACAAACCTACTTTCTATGGAACCCTTGCTGGCAAGAGGCTCATTAGAGGAGCGGGCGCATAAGACCAAGTCCCCTTGATAATACTGCAAGGTTGAGTCTTATGGGTATACTTTGCTATGCCTGGAGTGTGGTCCAAGAGTGTAGACCACATGGCTGGATGAATAGGGATGGATTCATAGGGAGGATAAGGACCTCCTTATTCTTAAAAAGGGTAGAAAGGAATTAATGTTGAGAGGATAGAAAACTAGGGGTTTTCTTTGGGGGGATGGGGCTGGAATGATAGTACAGAAGATAGGGCACTTGCTAACTTGGGTTTGATCACTGGCACCATATATGGTTCCCTCAGCCCTGCCAGGAGTGATTCCTGAGTTCCAAACCAGGAGTAAGCCCTGAACACAGCTGTGTGTGCCCTGCTCCCCTCAGAAAAGAAAGAAAGCTAGCCTTTTGAGTTTAGGGAGAAAAAAATTATTTCTCTCTCTCTCTCTAAAATATTTACCTTAAAATAGAATCTTCCTCCATCTCTTAGCAACACCAGTGGTCCACTTTCAAGTGAAGTCAATAGATTCCAAAAATTTGGCATCTTTATTGAAGGTACTTCCTGGCTCCTCTTTAAAGACTTTCCTGGCCGCCTTCCTTTTCCAAAGAGCCCTCAAGTTCTGATGTCCACACCCTCTTTCTTACTGATAGCTCATCCTCAACAATCTGAATTTGAAATCTCTATCTAGCTCTACTTCCCCCCACATAAATGCAGACAAACAATTTTGAAAATGAAAGGAAACTTTCTGTTTCTGCGTTTGTCTCTTTAAATCTTAATGAGAAGAGATGCTGCCACTTACCTTAGAAATAGCTCTACTTTCCCCCACATAAATGCAGACAAATAATTTTGAAAATGAAAGGAAACTGTTTCTGTGCTTTACTCTTCAGATTCTTAGAGAGGTGAGAAGTTGCAACTTACCTTGGACACTGTGGCCGGAAAGCATCCCCCTATCCATGTCTGCCCACTCTATTTCATGAACACTTTGAAATAAGAGCTGGCCCAGTGTATTCTTTCAGATTCACACTGAACTGAATGAAATGTAGGCAGGCAATACAACATAGACCTGGCAACCTGGGATCTGTGAATCATTTGGATCTAAGTTTAACCCAATCATTTGGAACATGCTTCAGTCAAAGCTTTAGATTGAGGACACATTGTATACCCAGCCCTTCAACCCACTTCCACCCCCAAACTTACCTCACCCAACTTCCCCTAGCAACTCTTTCAAATTAAGGGTTGGTTAGCAAAGTTGATGTTGCTCACTTTCTGAAGATTACAGTGGTAGTGGTGTGGAGCAGGACAATGCCCAGCTTTCCCTTTTCTATGTGCTGGTATGCCAACTTTCTTTTCTATAACCCGCACCTCTGGAAAGATCACTGGCCTCTGCTTTTCCCATAATCTATTCTTCATACAGCTGCGAAACAGCCACTGGGGGTCTACCTAATGCTTATGGTTCTCCATTGTCTGTGGGATCAATCCTTTGCTCCTGGAGGCCACCACCAGCTGACATAGTGCCTTTGCCCTTGCTGGATGCACCAGCCTCCCATGTTTCTACTCCTCCTCCACTTGGCTCTGAGATCCAGTATTATGGAAGTGCCTACCCCTTTCAAATGTGCACCAATGTTGTCAGTCTGCTTTTGCCTCCCCTTTGGATGACATTACCTGCCAAACTTTCTGTCCCTCAAAGCCAGAATGTTCCTTTTTGGTAGAGGAACTCTGTCTTGGGAGGCTTTTGCTATGTTTTCTGCTTCTTCATGTATTTCATTCTATCCTTCTCATTCTTTGTCACTTGTTTGTGTCTTTCCAAGACCTGAACGCCATGAAGGACAGGAAACTTTTTTGACTACTTTCTTTCATTCCTCACCCTCCTACCCTATTTGATTCATTTTCATGCCACTAAGGACCAAGGAAAAGGCAGGGGGTGCTTGATAAATGCTTGTTGAATTGTTCTAAGTTCTCTGCACCAAACATTCTCTCTGAGTTGAGTTTATGTTTGCCTAAGAGGAACCCAGTGTGGTCTGTTAATTCTGTAAATTGTTATTTGCAGGTACGTTGGCTGTCGTCTCCCAACCCTTAGCTCCTCTTCAGTTTCTAAGGGCTTCATAGATGCCTACAATTGTGTTCCTGCTCTGCTCACAAGAAGATTTCTTGTCCAATGATTCAGGAAAGGATCTGGTGTTTGGTTCTTTGGAATCTCTCTTCCCTCAGCAGAGACCAGAGCAAGTTTCATGGATTGAAAGACAGGGAACTTGGAGACCTGAGAACTCTGGAAAACTACGTACTTGACAAAGTGCTGGGAGTGAAGGCTGGACATCCATGCCTTCCATCTGTAGGCATAGTAGTTCACATAGCAAATTGGGAGGCCCCCAAAACATCAGTTTACATCTGTATATAAGATGAAATTTGAATGGGGCCTTTTGGAGATGAAAAGTTGGGGAAAAAGCAGAGCTGATTCTCAGTCTCTCTCTCCCTTCCCTCCTCCACTCCTCGAATTAGGGCCATTCCTCATGTCAAAGGATAAAGGAAGCAGTCTGGTCAGGTGGGAGAAGAGGTGGGTAGTGATGTTCTGCCCAACAAGCTACTGGGTGTTTGTGGCCCGTGATCAGGTCTGATAATGATAATGCCCTTGACCAGGTAGAATAATCATTTTCATTTTACAGATGCAGAAACATACCCAGAGGAGCTAGATTATTTTGGATTATTTTGTAAACATGACTAGTAACTGGCCGAGGCTGTCTATCCGACGTCAGAAAACATGTTAGGTTTTCATTTGTTTTGTTTTTATAACCCTGACTAGAGAAGTGGAAAGGCTGTTGGAAGGTGGAGGAGGAAAGTGGGCATTTTGGCAAAAAAAATATTTTAAGCAGAGAAATATTGGACTTTGGGGATTCTCATTTATTCAGTTTTCTACCCCAGACATTCTGGGGAGGGGGGAGGAAGGAATTTACCCAGTCCAGAGGAATGAGAACATTTAGAAAGGATGAACTTTACGAACAACTTTTGCACAGAGCAGAGGTAGGTGTACAAATAGGATAATGTCTTCACACTCATAAACAAGAGATACTTTCCCTACAAATAGTCTTAGCCAGACTGCACAGGACCTGGGAAGCCTGTCCAATATTAAGATGGTGGGGTTAGGGGGATGGAAACTCTTTATAAAGAGTGAAAAAAAAGGAATGATGATTTTCTGACTTTCTTTGGTGAAAGAAAGCCAACCTCAGTTGTTTTGTGCTACTACCTTCGATTTCTGTAGTTCTACTCCTGAGATGCTAACTCATGGGTAGCAGGAGACTGGGCATGTGCATATCGGTCACGCAGATCAGAAAGGGCGTACACAGATTGTGTATCTTCCATGTCTCTCTTTCCGATTCAGGAAGGTTGTTAGGAGAGTGGAGGTGAGGAGGAAGGGAAGAAGGGGTGGGGATATTAGAGGTAGGAAAGAAGGGGGGGGTGTTAGTCTTATTGCAAGGGAACTTTAGAATTAAGGGCAGAGTCTTGACATGGAAGTGCTCTAGAGAAGTGAGACTGCAGGAAGAGGAAGCAGGGATGAGCCTAATGTTAGGTAGAAACCAGCCTCTGTCTCAACATTGAGACCATTGACTCCATCAAGGCCATGGAAATGATGTGAGGGTCTCTAGGAAGGATCTGGGAGGACACGGGCAGTGAGAAAACTCTCGGGGGTTGGCTTCTGTTTTATGATTCAGGCTCTTCCTGACAGTGTCTTCCTGTCTGCTTAGGTCAGAGCCCTCTCCAAACTGCCATGACACAGTCCCGATTCCAGAATCCCAAGGGAGACCCAAGTGCCCTTCTAAATATATACAAGATTTCTTCAAGAGCCATGAATTTCTCAATTTCCTTATTTTCTTCCCTTTGCCTGATGCCAGCTAAATTCACTCTTTCCCTTTCTGGTATTTTCATAGTGTTTTTTTGTTGTTGTTCACTCTTGCCACCCCAGAACGAAACGGCCAACCTGTCTGCGTAGCTACAGCTTTGGGGGTTAGTGAAAGAATTTTAGCCTCTGCCTCAGAGAGGAAACTTAATTCTTCAGCCCCATACTAGGAGGGCTTTAACATAGGCTGCATCTCAGCCTAGATAACCCCTTGCCCTCTTTATTACTTTTCCATTTCTTTTGTTTCTTCCAAATTCCCATCCCCCTCACTGGTGACATGGCAATTTTTGCTGCTGGTTGCCTTACGAAAGCAAAGGCATAAAGCATTAGGTCTTTGCCTTGTGATAGCAAAGGCAAAGGAGTTATGTCTTTGGCTTAATCTAGACTAGTAGAGTAACTTTCCTCCTCATACCCCAAGGAGTCTGGTCTGGTTAAATGGGCATCACAACGGAAATTCATCTACAGGGAGATGAATCAAGCACCATTCTTCAAGGCCAGAAGCATTGCACTTCTGATCATGTCAGATACAGATGTTTTCCTTTCTCTACTGTTGAGAGTAACTGTGATAAAGGGAAACAAATGTCTGGGCGTGAGGGGAGTACCTGGCTCCCAGGTGGGCTGTGTCTGAAGTTCTTATTGTTTTTTTCACCCTGAGTGACATTTTTGCTTTAGTCCTGGGAGGGTGGATTGGGGGTCAGTCCTGGGAGGCTGCTTGCTGAAGAAATGATAAGGGAAACTTGACTGACTTGATGTTTCAAAGACCTGGAGCTCTCTGTGGCAAGTCCACGACAAGTGGAAGCCCTGCTCTAGAATTGTTTGTTTTTTTTATTGCCTATTCTGCTCATTCTCCAGGCCTTGGCTGGTGTGGTGCTGGGGTGGGTGTCCTCTGTCATGGCTGCCTTCCCTCTATAGGGGTTGAAATGTCTTCTCAGATAGATTGCGTCCTGTATGTGGGCAGGACCCAGTGACTGGAACTCTCCCACACTGGAGATGGATTGGAGGAGAGAAGGAAGGGCCATTTGGGAGACTTGGCTATGTTTTTCTTTTCTGTGTCCTGGTCTGCCTCTGCATTGATGACTGTCATCCCTTGCATGGGGTCTTGTTTGTCTTACTATGTGATAACTCACCACTCCCAACCTTAGTACCGAATCCATTCCCCCACCTCCCCTCAGACCGCCTGCCCTGCTTCAAGAGAATAGACTGCTTGGCTTGTGACAGAAAAGTAATTTTGTCATAGCTTTTAGTTGGGCAGGTGTCCACTTAGAGGCCACTGGAGGGAACTCTGCTTGGAAAGCCATCATGCTTTGAGCGGGAAGAGTCCAAATCAAGAGTTTTCCTCAAAGGAGAATTAATGTGGAGTTTCTCTGAATAAGGACAGAATGTTTGGTGCCTCAATTTCACCTTCAGAACAGAGAGCTGAGTAATGGACCCACGGCTCAATTAGAGATGTTTTTCCTCCCTTTGACTTTCTGTTCAATGCCAGCTCACTGAACTACAACCAGCCTTTCTGGTTGCTATTAGGGGTGGGGCGAGCATGTACATGATTGAATGGTTGGCTTGCGGAGGACTGTTTGGCAGCTGATGCATATTGCCTCTTCCTTAGGACCCTGTAAAGTTCCCAATTTCTATTAAATGTCTCTTTTTTATTCACCCGGTACAGACTATTGCACTGTACCTTCATTCATGAAGCTTTTAGGAAAGGCTAAGCTTTTTTTAGTGACCCATAGAGTCATTTCATTTTATCTCAGCCAAAAGGCTGAGAAGTGATTAGAGTTATTCCAATTTATAAAAGCATTATTAAAATCACTCAAAAGCAGGTCAAGAAAAAAGATATCCACTTATCCCTGAGTGACAAAAATCTCTATATTTGAGGGGTCAAGGAATCTTAACTTACTGGTGCTGTACTCATAAAATATTAGTGCTCTATGGCACAGACCAGAACTCTGGAAAACACTGTACTGATTCAAATGTGTGAGTTTGGATTCAGATACATTTTTAGAATTTAATACTTGTTGGTTTTCCCACACAAGGTCAAGGCCAAGGAAAAAGGGTCATTGCAGGGTTACTGTCTTCTTGATATACACTTGAGTACTGAGGACCCACAATTCAGTGACTTGGAGGAGCACAGTCAGAACCCCCAATTTCAGATTTTATGACTGTAGAGCCTTGTTCCTCCTTTCTGCATCCCTGAGTAAACATCAGGACAGATTGTGCACAGCTCTTTTTCAGAGTAAAGCATGAGAAATATAAGTCTCGTGGTCCAAAGGTGAAAACATCATCAATTATTTGGTCTACATTCAAATCTTGGATCTCCCAGCCACCTTCATTCTGTAAAGTCCCAGAGAGTGCCAGTGTTTCTGTGGTGGAATAAGGAGTGAAACATGTATCCTCTCTTCCTTGACCAGCATTTTCCCCTTTTCCTTTTCAAGCCTCCCTGGATCTGTTCTTGTATATTGGTTGAAGAGAGGAGGAGGGAGAGGGACAGAAAAGGAACAGAGGGTTGAGGTCAAAGGGGTGAGAAAAGGGAAAGGGAAGGTACATGGCAGTAAAGGAGCAACAGATCCGGAAAGTGAAGGCATAGCCTGAGTTGTCCTGCATCCTTCTTAGATAGCTGCCTTGGAGGATGGGCAGGGAAGGCAGTGACTGGGGCCAACTCCACAACTCTCTGACAGCTAATCCCTGCAACAGAAAGTCAAAGAACAGACTTCCAAAAAGATCTGTCCAAATCCCAGCGATGTTCTCTAGTTAACGTGGGAGCTCAAATTCTCATAAATCAGGTCCACTGAGAGGTGCCTGAGGGAAACATGTGCAGATTGACAGATAAAGAAGCTAAGGCAGCCCTATGACAGGCTCAATAAGGAACCAGGCCTAAGTTTTGTTTTCCTAGGCTTAAGTTATGGTTTCCCCGAGTTAACGATTTCCTGAAGTGATGTGGCTGGCCAGGACAACTAAACAGAAACGGCCGCCAGGACAATCAGACAAGTGGGAAAGCCTGGCAACTGCCTCAGCCTGCCTCCAGCCAGTCAGAAGTTACCAAGTAGCTAGAAAGCCCGCCTAGACCATTGTCAAAGACAACCCCCCGTTACGTAATGCTGGAAGATAAAAACCCTGCATACCCGTGGCAAGGGGCCGCTTGCTCCAGGGAAACTGCCACTGTGTCGGTGAGCTGGATGAGGACCTTAGCTTGAGCTAGCCAATAAAGAACCTTTGCTTGTCACATCGCAACTTGTCTTCGTGTGATTCCTCTGAGATTTCAGACCAGTTTAACAAGATCAGGACCAGGGACAGTGCTTTGTAGCACATTGGGTATGTTTTGGGATACTGCACTGTAGCATTGGTTCCATTGTTCATCAATTTTCTCAAGTGGGCACTAGTAGCATCTTCATCGTGAGAATTGTGAGGCTTCTTGTGACTGTTTTTGGCATATAGAATATGCCACGGGTAGCTTGCCAGGCTCTGCCGTGCAAGTGGGATACTCTCTGTAACTTGCTGGGCTCTCCGAGAGGAATGGAGGAATTGAACCCTGGTTAGCCGTGTGCAAAATATGGTGGGGGGGGGCGCGGGGGGTGGTGTGCAGGCAGGAGAGAGAGGGCAGAGACCATGTGGAAAAATACTGCAAGGTCAGAAATAATGTCTTCATCCATATCATTGTCACTCCTGCTAAGGCATCCAAAGACAATGTCAGGATGTGATCTCGCTTCTGGGCACTCAGACAAATTCAAGAAAGAGGAAGGTCTCTCTATTCAGGCTCCTACTCCCCATCCCATTGTCACATCCCTCAAGATGGCAGTGGAATTCCAGAATATATGTCCTCACACCAGTTAGGCCTCTGCTTTGTACTAGGACAAAGGTGAACAGGGAACTCTTCAGAGTAATGCTCTGTTTCTTTTTCTTTTAGAAATTTCAAGTAGCAAATTGTGGGCAATTTTTCTACCTGAAGTAAAGCTTGACACACCCTTTTCCCCCTTGAAATAGTCTGAGGTTCTGGAACAGTCTTTCTATAGAACAGCTTTCCTAGGAACCTTCACAGGCAAATCTCAGCAGGAGGAGGAGTAAGTGGAGGAGGAGGAGGAGGAGGAGGAGGAGGAGGAGGAGGAGGAGGAGGAGGAAGAGGAGGAGGAGGATGAAGATGAGGTGAAGGGGGTGGGGGGAGTACAAGGGGTATCTGTATAAGGGAAACCACTCTTTATGGTCAAAGTGTTGGAGAGTATTCTGAGTCTCAGTGGAGGCAAAAGCTGAATAAATCACCGAGCCTGAAAAGCTGATTTCAGCTCGGTCCTTGCTAAAATCATGAGCCACACTGATAAGGGAGAAATGCAGAATCAGATCTTGCCAGGAGGCAGGAGGAAGAGTGGTCTTGGAAGAACTGCTGGTGGGTTATTCTTGCTTGCAGTTCTCTTTTGCCTTCAATCTGAAGATGGGTGTGCTCTTGACTAATTTTCAATGTTGAAGGACTTGTTGGGCATCTCCCCAAACTTTGAGTGCCTTTGTTCTGGAAGATCACAGCAGACGGTTTCTGAATTCCTGTTTTAGGAAGGGACTGGGGCTGAGGAAGCATGCAGCCATAAACTAGTCCTTGGTTCTGTGCCTGTCTGGTAGATGGAAGCAGTAACACAGACCATGCTGCCCTTAGCCCAAAACAGTGAATAAAGACCTGGTGAGTCAGGTGCACAGAACCCAGCAAGAAACAGGGGACACAGAAATGTAAGGAAGTTGGCAAAATTGAAAGTGAAGGTGTTAAGGCCTTTAACGTGTCTCTTATCCATAGGTTTCTTGTTTTAACACAGGAAAAAGAACATATTTTTCTATATAGAAGACCCAGAAGCTTAATGCTTACTTGACTAGAATATTCTTCAAAGCAGTGGAGTAAATAATCACTTTGGTCATGGATCTCTGTGAGAGCAGATGAGTCAGATTAAAATTTAAAAAAGCAACATTATATAGACTTAAAACACTTGGTGCCAACCCAAGGATTCTGATTTGAAAAGAACTTAACTTTTAACTTATTCTTTTCACAACAGAGGTTGATAAATTGTTTGACCTGTTGGCCAAGTACCAACAGGAGGACGGGATTATGGTGATATGACTGTCAGAGGGAATATTCTGACTCGAGAAACGCACTGTGAGGCAAGTCCATTTGAGTGGCTAAACCAGGCTGTTGTTTGTGGGTTTTGTACCAAGATTCTACATTTTCCTCCAGAATACATACTTTCCACTACAGTATGGCTAGAGGACAAAAGATGTACAGATGCCTTTAATAGCTACTCAGAAACTTAGATACCTGTTGAACGCTATCAGGGCAGAGATGTTCAAACTGTGTGGTAAAAGGGTATGGGAAATGCCGAGGTGGTAGTGGCAGATGTGACCTTACTGCTAGGGTAACTTCTATTAAAATGGGTGGATAGAAAGGTCATAGTGTGGATCATATGGTGTACCTGGTCCTGTGGCTATTGCATGAACTTGAGAAGACTTTTGGAAAGAAGCAAAATTAATATTTACACCTAGTTCCAGAAAGATGAGTGAATCAACTTTATGGTTATAATCTATGGGTGGTGATAGAACAGATCATCCCAAGATCAAGGAAATAATGACTCAGAAAAGCCTCATACTTCTTCCACACAGTGCTTATAGGTTCTAAATTGGGTACCTGAAGGACTCAATTCAGAAATTGTGAATTTACCATATTTGACATGTGAGTACTTCACACTTGAAATAATTTTATTCCAATTGATCAAGAAGATTTTAGGGTCCTGAAGGCAACCCCAGTGGGGCTGTCAGTAATTATGATTTTCCTGTGTCTAGGCTCTCTTTTAATCTCACTTATCATTAGAAAAGAAATAGTCCCAAGGGCATACATTCTCTGCCTGTCTTGCATTGATACATGGATGCTATTGGAGAGTTTTTTGCTAGGAATACTCTTTCTCACTCCTATGATATGAATGAGTGTTGTTGACAGACTCTCTGGGTATTCCCCCCCAAATCTTAACAAAGTTCTCCTATGACTTAGGTAGGGAAAAACTTTACACTGAGTATAAAGTTACTCCAGTTATAAAGATCCACCAAGTTAGAGAATTTCCCTACTGAAATATTTTAATGGGTATCGTTTTAATATTTTAATGGGTATCGTTTCCGCCCCCGCCCCAGTCCACAGATGTGGATTCTGTGTGTGTGAGTGACCATCTGAGAGATGTGAGGTTTGAATGAGAAAGTGTTAAAATGGTTGAAATGCTGTTTGGCTGTACAACAGGATTGGATATTTGAAATCGGGACTGTTCTGGAAAGTCTTAACACCAAAGATGAGGTCCCACCTGGTATTGGTAACCTTACAGATTTCTACCCAAGGCCAGGTTCTCTCCTAAACTAAAACCCCTGAAGATTTATCTGTTTACTCTCACGAAGTGCTGAGACAAACTATGTACCATCCTACAAAACTCATGGCTAAATGCAAGCTCTCTACATATTGGTGCTTAGTGATCAGGGTATTCTTTGAGTGAATTATAAAGATGCTCCTGCTTTACTTGGCTTTTCTTTTTTTCTCTCACCTAGCCTATGAATACTATTGTTTCTTCAATACATGTCAGTTGTGGTTGGGATCTAATTTAAAGAGACACCTATCAATGCCGTTCTAAAAACTATACCAGTTTTCACTATCATTTAAAATGGTGCTGTATTATCACATGTCAGAATTTGTCATTTGTGAGCTGACAAATTGACTCTCAAAGGTCACAACAGAAATGATCAAAGTGGGAAGTGGTGAGAAAGACTGCGTGGCATCAGACATCCTGCCACCCACACCACCACTAGGATGGGGTAGATTCTGGGCCACTAAGCCCAGTGACAGATCCTGACAGGAGAGGTTCAACTTGGTGGGCATAATTTCTCAGATCTTCTGGAAGATCTCTCATAAAGAAGCTTGTTTCTTCAGTTGTGAAAATTAAAAAAAATACACAAAAGTCCAGGTGGATTGACTGTTACTGATAAGAAAATTCATTTTCTCAAAATAACCATCCGAAATGAACATTTCAGCTGGCATATACTTGCACCTCTTTGTACTAGGCATTGTACTTAAACTAAAGCTATAGAGAAATGATGTGAACCTAACCCCTGCCTTGAAGGAGATCACAGATTACCCGATAAGGCTATCAAGTTGAATTACAGCAAGCATTATTTTAGATTATACAAGCTAACTAAATGTTACCCTCGCTTTTTTTTGGGGGGGGTGGAAGGGGGATGTGTTCAAAGGCAGAGGGAATTTCTGGTCTAGATCTAATTCTGATCCAAAGGTAATCTAGGAAAATGGAAGTGAGGTTAATACTGAAGTTTTTTGATTCTGAGCAATTCAGTCCTCACATGGTTAAGATGAGGGTCAGGAGTTTTTACCTTTGAGGGACTGGAAAAGAAAAAGAAGAGGAGATTTTTGAGAATTAGAAGATGACCTTAAAATATGAGGTATGAGGTAGTAACAACCTTTATGTTCTGGGATGTAGGATAACATTGGTTTGTCCTTTCTGCCTTGCCACAGGGAGCTTAAGTTTATTGGATTACTCCCATCACAGTGCTCCCATTCATCTGATACTTAGAGATGATTTGAGCTTGGGGACCCAGGGTCAAGATTTCCTACTACTATGAGAATGGATACTCAAGAAGTAATGTATTGCCTTCTAGGAATGCATGGGGATAAGATCAGCCATGATTCTCAGAGGTTGGGGTGGGAAGGGAGTAGTAGTAAGCCAGCATGGGTAGAAGGGTGTAGGCTGGCCGCCATGGGTAGGTACCTCTCCCGAGTTGATCTCCTTCAACCAGATGGGTGGTGGGATGACAAGGGAGAAAAGGGAATAACTGAAGCAACTCAATATTTTACTTCCTCAGGCCAGGTATGGTTTAGAAGTGAACTAGAGTCAGGTGCTCGCTAGGCTTGATGGGGGGATGGTGTGGTGGTGAAGAGAAAGTATGATCTTGAAAGATATTTTATACATGGCTGTTCTGTCTAGCCAAGAGATTTTTCTGGCTGAGAGCTGCTGCACAAAATCTGTTTCATATTAAATTTACACTTGATGCTGTTGTGAAGAGTTTAAAGCTTAGCTGCAAAGGCCACAGGAAAATGTGCCAGCACCACCCAGTTCAACTTGAATATGGGCAAACCCTCTGTCTCTCAGATGATTCCAGGATGTCCCTGACCCTCACTATAACCAAGATGCCTTCTGAGATACAAGAGAAACCAGCAGGCACGCTTCAAATCCATAGTTGACTGCTTTTATCTTGATTCATTCTCTTCCCCTTGTCCCTACCCCATCCTGGGAATCCAGTGCTGGCTGTACTTTGTATATGGTGCATGTAACCTAGACTGGGACCTGGATTGAGAATGTTGGCTTATGAGACATAGAAGCTTTTGAATCCTAGTTTCTGATGCTGACTGCTCTTTGCCTCTACATTTATGACCCTCCAAGGTTCTGGAACCCCTTCCGGACTTCCTTCTGCCTGTTCTTCGCTTTCATCTGAGCCACTTCGCTCAGGTTCACTTCCGCTCCCTTTCTCTGTTGACTCTCCATCTAGACTGACACACCTGAGCTTGAGAGCAAGTATTTCCAGTGCTCTGGTGAGGACTTGAGATGACATTATGTCCCAGTATCTCTAAAAAGACCCATTTCACCCGAAATAAATTTCGCTCCATTGGTAGACTTTAAGTTGACTTGGATGTCCTTGACTAATACGTATACATAGTTCAGTCCAAAGTTTTAAAAGTGGTGAAAGATTGTGCCAAAAATGAGGCGGGTGAGCAAGTTCAAACGTTCCTGGAGCCTCCTGAGTAGTTTGTGTCATGGTTACCCAGAAAGGGCTTGTCCTTTAGTCAGCAGTTTCAGAAAAAGTAATATTAGTAACTTAATTTAAACATAGTTTGTTACATCAATCCAAAAATAAAAGTATTTAAGATATTTTATTTTAGGGAAGGAATAAAATTGTTTACTTTTAATATGCAAGGTCTATACTAGTTTGGCAGGTGTGGGATGCTGATGAGTTAATACAGGCAGAACACTTTATCCACGGATACTTTTCAATGCCAAATAGTGTTGGGCTATATTTTTTTTATGCAGGCAGCACCCAGGGAATGTGAAGAACAGGCAGAGCATCTATATTTATAAATTATTTTTAGGGTATATTTAGTCTGTAACAAAGACTTAAAGAGCTTTCCTTGGAGATTAATTGCCAGCTGGGAATGATGATACTTTGGCTTCCCAAACACCTCTGGGTGGGCTTTTATTTCCAGGAAACGGCTGGTGTCTTAATCAAGACTCCTTACTTTGCCAACTAAAATAGAATTTATATTTGTGGATCTCTACTCGATGCGGCTTCTCCCTCGGATGCCAGTCAGCCTCTTACTTGTGGAATAGGACAGCTGGCAAAGTCCCACAGGGCCAGTAAGAGATGACAGTGGATGACAGCCAGTGGAGTTCTTGCTGGTCGTCTGGATGAACAAGTTCAAATGTTCCTGGAGCCTCCTGAGTAGTTTGTGTCATGGTTACCCAGAAAGGGCTTGTCCTTTAGTCAGTAGTTTCAGAAAAAGTAATAATTCGTTGAGATGCCTCGGCGTGGAGATGTTTATCTATGGGGAGCTATTGCTCAAATGTCAGTTCCCCAATGCCGTCCCAAATGCTTCCAGGACAACAAAAAATGATAGGCATGCCCCCTCTTCTTCCCTAAGGACAAGGCTGTGACCTCTGTGAGTGATTTGATTTGTAAAGCTAGCTCTCAGTGTGTGGGGGTGACTTGAAGAACACCAGAGTTAGTAACAGAAAAAAAGTCATTAGTTCCCAGCCTAGGCCTAAGTTTCTTCTTCCTTTAGTGTTCACCTGTGAGCACCAGCCTGTTTGTATTGTTTATTTTGGGAATTGTTCAGAATGGTTGTTGCCTGTTGTTACATGTTGTGAAACTTTTTCTTTCCCTTTCTGGCAACTCCGCTTCAGCCATTTTGGGATAGAATTTGGAAAACGATGACAATGAAATTTAATGGATGTGAATGAGTCTTTAAGAAAAAGACAGAATATGTGTCACTGCTTAAGAAGAGAGACTTACTCTCTGCACAGAATTTCTGTTGTGCCCGAGTTTCAGATCCCCAGTCTCGGAGAGACCAAGTCCACACATGATAATGTAAAAGCGAAGGAACTTTACTGCTAGCTCAAGCTAGGGTCTAAGTCTCATCCAATGCAGTGGAGTCTTTTGACAAGAATCTCGATTCCAAATCACAAGAGGTTTACATTGGGTTCAGGGTTAAGAAGCAATTTATATACTGGTCTATTTCTAGCATAGGCAAATTATGCCAAAAGTGGTCAGCGATTAGACAATAGTTTTCCTCAGTAACAGTAATAGTTTCTAAGGAAGGTACAGTGACCCCTCTTGACCAGACAGACTCAACTGCCCAGGTCCTTATCTAGGCAAATTACTCAACTGCGAGTTTACCAGAAACAGCAAGTCCAGCTCTGGGAAACAGAAATTTGAGACTTGCTTGAGATTTAATGTTAGCATGTCATGGCATCAGTTTCGCCCTTACATTTCTTTTTTTTTTCCATATTGTATTCGACTTTATTTTTTTAAATTTATTTTATTGAATCACCATGTGGAAAGTTACAAAGTTCTTAGGCTTATGTCTCAGTTATACAATGTTCAAACACCTGTCCTTTCACCAGTGCCCATATTCCACCACCAAAAAAACAAAAAAAAACCCAGTATACCTCCCAACCCCCTCCCACCTGCATAGCTGATAAATTTCACTACATTTTCTCTTTACCTTGATTACATTTCACATTTCAACACAAAACTCACTATTCTTTTTTTTTTTTGGCTTTTTGGGTCACACCCAGCGATGCTCAGGGGTTACTCCTGGCTTTGCACTCAGGAATTACTCCTGGCGGTGCTTGGGGGACCATATGGGATGCCAGGGATCGAATCCGGGTCGGCCGCGTGCAAGGCAAATGCCCTACCCGCTGTGCTATCGCTCCGGCCCCAAAAACTCACTATTCTTGTTGGAGTTTATCCCTCCCAAATACGGCCCTATTGACAAGGAAACATTTGATAATTAGTTTCCCACTGATGAGAATGAAGAGGTATAAAGTCTACTGCGGCCATGCAGTTTAGGATTTCTGTATTTTAGTAATTAAGTCCAGGGAGATTTAAGTTTGAAATTGTATCATTTCCCTTCCGGGGCAGCATGGAGCAAAAGCTTAGTTCACAGTCTGGAGACATGGCTGCAAGCACTTGCTAGGACCAGAAGTAATATAGCTGGCTCTGGATCTTGGTTGTTCAGGAGCAAAGCGGAGGTGCAAAAGCCTGGCCACCCGGGTCTAATCTCGGCGGAATGCGAGCTGGTATCGGACCCAGCCCGAGAATGCCCAATGGTCCCGCTGTTTCAAGTTCAAAAGACATTTTTTCCCCCATGCCACCAAGTTCATATCTGTTTAAAAGTCCCATAATATGGCAGACGCCACGCCACTTTTTCCCAGAGGCAAGAAAAACCAAGGAAGAAGGATATTTCCCCCCTCTTAGCCGGTGTGGGGCAAAAGCCTAGTTCACAGTCTGAAGATATTCGCCCTCACATTTTGACCAAAACTTTGGAGTGGATAGAAATGGTCTCTAACTAATAGAATGATGCCCTAATTCATTCAGAACCTACCAAAAAGGAACCATGACTGCTCTTCCAAGTTCTAGCTGATATGTTGAAAGGAATATATTGGGTAAGTTATATTGAAGAAAACTTGTAGGTGGGCAGCCATCCAGGGGTCTCCAATTTGGGGGAGACCCACATGGAAAGAAAAGAAGGGAGGGATTATAGTTTCATTATGGTCTCATCTATAAAGCTTCATTTCATCCAGCCTTAACTTGACAAGTTTTAACTGGATGCAAGGATAAAAGTTTTGTTTTAGGATATCTTGGACTGTCACTGTCACTGTCATCCCGTTGCTCATCCATTTGCTCGAGTGGGCACCAGTAACATCTCCATTGTGAGACTTGTTACTGTGTTTGGCATACCGAATATGCCATGGAGAGCTTGCCAGGCTCTGCCATGCGGGCATGATAGTCTTGATAGCTTGTCTGGCTCTCACAGAGAGGCGGAGGAATCGAACCCGCATCGGCCGAGTGTGAGGTGAACGCTCTACCTTCTGCGCTATTACTCCAGCCCATGGCTTGGATTATTATTATTTTTTTAATTCCTGAAGATGTGACTTTTTTTTTATGGTTGAGCTTGTCTCAAAAGTGTTAGAACCTGCTTCTAGGAACTAGCCAATGGGATAAGACAAAGTGTTTTCCTGATTATATCTTGTCCAGTTCAATCGGCATGAACATGAATTAAAAAAACTGCAATCCAAATGTGCCTGTGTTTGTGGTTTTTCTTTTAGCTACAAGGGTTTTCTCTGAAGACCTACAAGATATTGGTAGTTTTAAGGCACTAGCTTCACTCAGTATATTTAGGGGTATGGAAGAGAAACAAAAGATGGTTTCAAAGGTCAAGAGTACTAAGGGGGAGGCCATTCTTGCCCTTCCTGTCTTCTTTCAAATAATGAAAAGACCCCTTAGATTCTGGCTGTTTTTCCGAGATAGTTTTGAGCCCTGCCTCTTTCTCCCCCAGAACTGGTAACTGGGAAAAAAATACATGCTAGCTCAGCCTGATTCACCACTTTAAGGAACTTGCTTGAAAGTATCAAAAGGAGTCCATAGTTTTCAGCCAACAGCACCTTTGGATACTATTCTGATGCCTTCCATTTAAAGCCCCCAGGAAGAATCCAGAATCTGTGTTGAATTTTCTGTATTCGTACCAAAGAATAAAAGCAGACACTGTTTTGTCTCATCTGTGCCAGAAAAATTTTCTTTCTCCCCAGACTTCACTTTAAGAAGCTTATAAGTAAGCACAGACACACGAGAAATAAGATTGCCGTAACACCTCCCTTCATAAATGACAGATGCCAGTGGTCTGGTTGGACCTCTTCCACAGTCACAGATGAATCTTTAGATTGTTTAATTTTGGGGCTACACCTGGCCATTCTCAGGGCTTATCCTCTCTCAAGGATCACACCTGGTGGACTTGGGGAAGCCATACGTGGTGCCAAGGATTAAACTCAGGTTGGCTATGTGCAGGGCAAGCACCCTGCCCACTGTATGATCACTCTGTCCTCAGGAACAATATTTTTCAGTTACTTTGGATAGAGCCTATTAATGCCATTTTTGTGTGATTTTAGTTTAAATCTGTGTTATACTCTCAATACTAAAATAGATTTAAATTACAGATGATGCTTATTTACATGATAAAAGTTTAATTTTGCTTCCACATAAGAAATAGAAACACAATGATTAAACATTAATAGGAAGACTATGAGCCAAAGGGTATTTTATGGTCTATATAGCCTTGTTATTTACATTACACTTGTTTGATCACAATGGTTAAATTTGTGGGGCTCTTTCTCTCGTATATTATTCTTAATTAATTTTTCCTATTATATGTTTGAGAATATTCTCTAATAGTCAAGAAAACAGCTGAATGTGTAAAACAAGGAGTGATAAGCATTGTAAGGAAGCTAGTAGTTTTTGAGATATTATCAATGTTGATAAGATGCAATGTTGATAGTGGGCCCTTAAATAGCTTGTGCTACAGACAGAACTCTCACATGTTAAAGTAATGTATAAGACCCATTAAAGATAGAACAAATGGCATTACTATATCTACACTGATATAAGAAATATATCATATTTTTCCTTTCTGTATCTACAGTGCTTAACTCAGAGGTTATTCCTGACTCCATCTACTTGTATCCTACCCTAAGTGTGTTAAAACTATACCCCGTCTGGGTTCAGAGTGATAGTACAGTAGGTACAGTGTTTATCTTGCACACAGATGACCAGGACTGATCCCTAGCACCATGTTTGATCCTCTGTATAGTCACCGCCTGGCATGATCCCTGAGTGCAGAGCCATGAGTAAGTCCTGAGTGTTAACCCAATGTTAATCACTCGGTGTGTCCCCCCCCAACAAAAACCAAACAGAACCCCATCTCTTCTACTGCTTCTCTTTGTCTGATAGATGAAAGAATCAAGTTGGAATCCAGTATTTTAATTTGGATAGTGAACCTTTCTGTTTTGTGACTTTTGAGATGGCTTACTCAAGACTGCAGTTGGAAATTACCATGGCTTCAAGGTAATGAAGACATTACAATCCCCAAAGTCAAACGTTTGCATTCTGTAGACTCATGCACATCAACTGACAGAGCCTGCCTTCTACCCGATGCCTCTGTTTATAAAGAACTTACAATTTTAACTATAGTTTAAATCTTCCCAATTCCAAGTCAAATAACAAAAATGCAGCAAAAGACTTATGCTTCATTCAGTAACTTAAAATATCCAAAAGTTATTAACTCTGAATCATTTAGCAACTTCTTTGACAGCATTGTAAATTCATTAGGGCTATTTGTATCACATTCAATGGATCTTATAATTGATGAATTTTATTTGAATTAAAAAATTCAGTTAGAAATTCTCTGAACTTCCTCTCTGCAGTAAATCTAATTTGACCAACTTAATAAGGAAAATTCGCTTTACTAGGCTAGTCTGTGTCAGATAGTTTCTATAAATTCAATGAGATAAACATGTAGTACCAAAGTTTGGACAGCCTGTGTGTTGCAGATGTGTATTTACATGTAATCACATGAAATATATTGAAATTAAATTTATTTCTATAACATTTTCCAAATTTATGAGATCAAACAAGATAATGAAGGTTAGTTATCCCTCTCCATATTTGATAGAATGAGAATGTGACTTCAGTGTCTTCTGTGCTAGGCAAATGATGTCCATTCCGTAATCTCTGGAAACTGTGAATATGTTACATTACATGCTAAAAGGGACTTTGCAGGTATAATTAAGTTTGTGAACCTTAAAATTGGGAAGCTATCCTGGATTATTCATATGTGGCACAATCTAACCACTCAAGTCTTTAAAAGCAGTGTACTTTTCTCCAGCTAAAAACAGGAGGAGGACATAATTAAAGCATGAGAAGGATTTCTGTTGTTTTTGGCTTTGAAGACAGAGGTTACCAGAAACAAGACTCTAGAAGATGAGAATAATCTTTGACAGCAAGGGAACAGGGAGCTCAGTCCTACAACAAAAGGAACTGAATTCTGCCAACACCCTGAATGGGACTGGAAGCACTTTTTTTGTTTGTTTGTTTTTTGGGCCACACCCGGTGTCGCGCGCCGCTTCGACCAGCAAAGAAACACGCAACCTGGAGATTCTTCTTGCAGCGATTTATTCAGGGACCTTCCCATCCACTGGGGAAGATGAACTACTCAGGGACCTTCCCATGCATTGGGGAAGATGAACTACTCAGGGACCTTCCCATGCATTGGGGAAGATGAACTACTCAGGGACCTTCCCATGCATTGGGGAAGATGAAGAGGAAAGAGAAGAAACGAGGAGGAGGAATGAGGGAGGAACAAGGGGGAACCCACTAGCTAGGCAGCTTCCCCCCTTATATACCTCTCGCTGCTTGTTTACGCCCAAGTGTCTGCAGCTGATAGACTAGTTACAACTCGTGGGCGTGACAAGACAGCCTGTTTCCTTATCAGGTGTTGTCTACGAAGCACGGTGCAATTAACAAGAAACAGGTGTCCACGAAGCAAGTTCCCGTGGAGGCTGTCCACAGTTCCCCCTTTTTGTTTTAGAACAGCAAGTCTGCGTAGTGACCTCGGCCCCCTTGGCCTTACCCTTCATTGGGAGCCCTCTCGCTTGTAGGTCCCTGTCTTAGATTGGTCCAAGGGTCAGGTGGGGTATAATGCACCCTTTCAAACTCCTCAACTACAGGAGGTCCCCTGCAGTTAAGGGCTCTCAGGTGCATAATACTTTTGCTACATCCAGCTAGACCTGATTGTTCTAAGCGAGATTATTGTTTCAGAGTTGCAAGCCAAAGCTACGGGGATTGCTGTGCTTCCAGGGCCACGAATGCCTGTAAATACCACACCTTTGTAAATAGTTGTTCTTGCTGCATTTTGTATAGACACCAGGCAAAAATCAGAGCAGCGAGAAGCAATAAGGATAGTACTGCTCCACTCCCACCCACTCTTTGATAAAATGGAGGGAACTTTCTACTCTGGTTTTATCAAGATGGGTAAGGAAGGGGATAATATATGCATAGGCGTCAAAGCAGGCCATGTTGTAGCAATGGCCCAGGAAGCTGCTTCTTCAGCTCGTATCGTCACAGGAACCAGGCTGAGCAGGAGCACCAGTTTCCACATCTTGGTCTACTGGGGGTGCAGTCTTCTGTGTCAGGCGTTCAGGAATCCACACTGGTTCTGCCCTGTCCTGTGGAAAAACACAAACAGAACCCCTGGCCCAGGTTAACACGGGGTCCAGGCCGCGCCATTCACCAGAAAGGATATCCTTCCATTTAACATATCCTTGGCACACAGGGATCTTTGAAGAGTGCCTATCTGCAGGGGAGGTGCCCTTATCATCAATAATCAAAAAATTTAGAGTAAAAAGGGCAATAGAGGTTCTTTCTCGAGGGGGCCGTCCCAGGCCAACTCCCCCTTTTTGTTTTATTAAGCATGCTTTAAGGGTGGAATGGGCACGCTCAACGATGCCTTGCCCTTGTGGGTTATACGGGAGGCCATGAGATAAAGAGACTCCCATCTGGGCACAAAATTTGGTGAATTTTGCAGAGGTGTATGCCAGACCGTTATCTGTTTTCAGTTGGGCTGGGATGCCCCAGGCTGCCCATGCTTCAAGGCAATGAGAGATAACATTTGTGGACCGCTCTCCAGAAAGGGGAGTGGCATGAATGATACCGGAGCACATGTCCACGGATACATGGAGATATTTGAGCCTGCCAAATTCCGAGAAATGTGTAACATCCATTTGCCAAATACGTAAAGGCACAAGACCACGAGGATTTATGCCCATGGAGGGGGCAGGAAGAAAAGGGACACAGTGTGGACAATGTAAAACAATTGCCCGAGCTTCGGCTCGAGGGATTTGAAATCTATGTTGAAGGGTCCGAGAAGAAACATGGAAGCGGTCATGAAAATTTTTTTCTAATTGTAGAGGGGACTGAATAATAAAACAAGATGGTCTAGTGAGTGCATCAACGCAAGCATTGCCTTCTGCTAAGGGACCCAGAAGGCCTGTGTGAGAGCGGATATGTGTGACAAAAAATGGTTTTTCACGGGTCCAAAGAATTTGCTGTAAAGCAGATAACAAGGAGGCTATCGAGCTGGAGGCCTTTATGGGTCCTGCCACCTCGAGGGAGCAAAGAGCATTTACAACGTATCGTGAATCAGAGATCAAATTGAAAGCAAAGGGGCAATGCACAAACACTGTCAAGAAAATGCGAAGTTCCACAACTTGAGGAGACATAGTTGGAAATTGCATACGAATAGGACCCTGACCCTCTATCATATAAGCCCCCCATCCTGTACTTGATCCATCAGTATAGATGTTTGGAACATCCCGAAGGGGTACATAAGAGGTGACTTTGGGGAAAATTACCGAATGGGTTTTAAAGAAGGTCATTAGTGGATGTTTGGGATAATGATTATCAATAATATTGGGAAAAGAAAATCGAAGAATAGCCCAATCATCATGTAAGTTACACAAAGAAACTATTTGAGTGGAATTATAGGGGGTTATAAGAGTATCTGGAAGTTTTCCAAAGTATTGCAAGCAGTCCTGAATACCAATCATAGCCAAACAGGCTACAGTGAAGGGTATAGCTCCACGGCTTTCGCCGGAGAGACCCTAGGATGAATCCACAGAAGGGGTCCCTCCTGCCATAGGACTGCAGTAGGCTGCTTATATGTTGGAAGCACACAAAGTAAAATAGGGCTTCTCTAGCTTCGGGTGTGACAGTCCGTGGGGAGGAAAGAGAGGGATCACCTTGAAGTATAAAAATCATTAAGTGTGTGTAAATGGTCAAGCCAAAGCGTAATCTTTTGAGGACGTACTGCTTTGGGGGTTATCTTAGCGCCTAGATATTGGACAACTGTTCCCTTTTGAATTTTTTCAGGGGCAATAATTAAGTTGGCACCTTGTAAGAGCGAGGTTAGTTTGAGTAGGGCATTATTAAGAGCGTTTTCAGATTTTGCTGCCAGCAGGTATCATCCATATAATGCACACACATATTTCTGGAAACAGCTATGATGGAACCTACGTATAGCTGGCAAAGAGTAGGGCTGTTTGTCATCCCTTGTGGGAGGACTGCCCATTCATATCACTTATCCGGTTGCTCATGATTCTTAGAAGGTAAAGTAAACGCAAAGCGGGGAATATCCTGTGGATGCAACGGAATAGAGAAAAAAACCAATCTTGTATGTCAATGGTAATTACATGCCAATCTTTTGGCAAAGTGGTTAGCAGAGGTAGGCCACGCTGTACAGGCCCCATCATGCGCATTTGAGCATTAACGGCTCGAAGATCATGCAACAAGCGCCATTTGCCAGATTTCTTTTTAACTACAAAAATAGGAGTGTTCCAGGGGGATACAGAAGGACGTAAGTGTCCAGCTGACAATTGTTGATTAATTAAGGCTTCAGCTGTGTCTAATTTATCAGAGGATAAAGGCCACTGTGGAACACACACTGGTTCCTCTGTTAGCCATGTTAGGGGGATGATTTCCACAGCGGCCCCTATAATAAATTTTGATCAGCAGGAACAGCAATAGGACGCGAAGAAGTGCAAAGCCTACCTTTCATCTTAGCTAGAATATCTTGTCCCCAAAGGGAAAAAGGCAAATTAAGTATAAAGGGCTGGAAGCTATCCCGGTGTCCTTCATCACCCTTCCAGGTGAGGTGATGTGCGCTTACTTCTGAGGTACTGAGGTACCCCAGGCCCTGCAACTGCTGAGCAGAAGCCTGCGTGGGCCAGGCAGGAGGCCAATCCTTAGTGGCTATTATGCTGCGGTCTGCTCCAATGTCAAGAAGTCCCATGATCCTTTTTCCTTCTACTATTAATTGCATCATGGGTCTGGTATGCATACCTAAAGCAAGAAAAGCTCCCTCAGTTTGTTCCTGATTTAAAGCTCTTCTACCATTGCATATCTGCCCATCCAGGGCAGGAAGGAGAATAACTTGGGCAACAGGGTCCCCTGGGCTGATGGCAATAATTCCTCGAGGAGACTCAATCAGGGCTCTAACACTTTCAGAATGGTTGGGATCAACTATACCAGGATATACACACAAGCCTTTCAAAACTGCTTCAGGGGAGCCTATTAGTAATCCTATAATTTCATTTGGTAAAGGGGCTGGTTTCCCTACCTCTAAAGTCTGTACTCCCATTCGCGGAGTGAGGACCATGGGAGTGACGGCTCGTAGGGTCACAGCAGGGGAGGCCTTAGAGGCTCCCCCGTGTCCCTGGGGTGTTGCAGAGATGGCCATCCCTCGGAAACTTGAGCTGCCCCATATATTTGAGGGCCCTGGGGACGTGGGCCCCATGATCCGTTTTTTGAACTCCTTCTCATGTTGCTTTGTAATATCGGTTGGTTGTGGATATCTTTCCCTGACCTACACTTATTTGCCCAATGGCTTCCCCTTTTACACTTGGGGCAGAGGCTGGGTTTAGATCCTAAAACTTGGTTATTGACAGGACACTGCCTTCTCATGTGCCCTGTTCTTCCACATGTATAGCAGGTTATAGCGAGTCCCGTAGCCTTCTTGGTGATATCCATGACAGCCGCAGCTAAGCCTGCGGCGGTTAGGGGACCCCTATTTCTCGGCATATTTTCATCCAATATTCCAGTCCCATACTCTTATAGGGGGCGATAGCCTTGCGACACTCAGCAGTGTGCATTGCTCGAATACCAACTGCTTTATGAGAGGCATCGCAGTATCCGGATCTCCAAAGATTTTCCCGGCAGCTTCGACTACACGGGCAAAAAATTCTGAAAACGATTCCAGGGGCCCTTGAACTATCTTAGTAAGGTTGCCTCGGACTTCCCCTCAGTTGGGTAGAGCTTTCCATGCTTTCAACCCTATTTGGTTCACCTGTGTATAAACTTCTGGGGGGTACCCGGTCTGCTGATTGGCGAATCTGCCAAGTCCTAATAACATGTCCCTATCCCAGGATGCTCGTGCCCCTCCTTGGGCTAGATTGGTAAGAAGGTGCGCCAGTCCAAGTATTGGTCGGGCGTCAACACCGCTCTAGCCACCTGTTGCCAATCATTTGGGGTCATACAATATCTGAATAAGCCTTCTATTTGAGTTAAAGTAAATGCCGCGTTGGCTCCATAAGTCTTTACTGATTCTGCCAAGGACTTAATTATTTTAAAATCTAGGGGCTCGTGATATCGCTGTTGATTATTATCTTCAAAAACAGGATAAGTTAACTGTAGCTCTTGCCTAACCTCAGCCCAGAGTCCGGGTTTTGCGAAGGAAAGCCCACCTCCCTATTTGTTATAAGGGGGCGGATCATCCTCAGAGCCCTTTAGCAGCAAGTATGGGTCACTATTATGTGTCGCAGCTTCCTTCTCAATAGGGGGGTCAGAATCCCCATTAGCCCGTCCCTGCTGAAATTGACGTAGCAAGGGATAAAGAGACAGACGGGTCACGAATGGTTCTCGGAGCCTTCCTCTCTTTTTGGGGGCATGTCCCTGTATCAGTGGGGTTCCCCTAGAAGCCTCGCTTTCCACATCCGAACCATCCTCTAGCTCAGAGGCTACAATGTCATGACGGCTGCCTCTGTCCGATAGTTCCTCCTTTGTCTCTTCTAACACTTCCTGTCCCAATTGTACGGCCTTACCGCACTTCTGATCCTTAGTGTAGGCATAGAAAGCAAAAGCGAAAAAACAAAAGGAGAGGCAAATAAAAACCCAACCTGCAAGCAAAACATACACATCCATCCCACTCATCCCACTAGCCACAATTTCCGTGGACTTCATTGTCCTGACTCACCACAGGAACTTTATCACCACAATTTCCGTGGGCTTTATCGTCCTGACTCACCACAGGAACTTTCCGGTACCGCGCCGAATCGCAGCAAGTTCTGAATCAACCGGAGGGTGCTGGAGGTCGGGATCCCCGTACAGGCCACCAGCTGTGGCGCGCTGCTTCGACCAGCGAAGAAACACGCAACCCGGAGATTCTTCTTGCAGCGATTTATTCAGGGACCTTCCCATCCACTGGGGAAAATGAACTACTCAGGGACCTTCCCATGCATTGGGGAAGATGAACTACTCAGGGACCTTCCCATGCATTGGGGAAGATGAACTACTCAGGGACCTTCCCATGCATTGGGGAAGATGAACTACTCAGGGACCTTCCCATGCATTGGGGAAGATGAAGAGGAAAGAGAAGGAATGAGGAGGAGGAATGAGGAGGAGGAATGAGGAGGAGGAATGAGGAGGAGGAATGAGGAGGAGGAACAAGGGAGGAACTAGGGGGAACCCACTAGCTAGGCAGCTTCCCCCCTTATATACCTCTCGCTGCTTGTTTACGCCCAAGTGTCTGCAGCTGATAGACTAGTTACAACTCGTGGGCGTGACAAGACAGCCTGTTTCCTTATCAGGTGTTGTCTACGAAGCACGGTGCAATTAACAAGAAACAGGTGTCCACGAATCACGGTCCCGTGGAGGCTCTCCACAACCCGGCAATGCACAAGGGTTAGTCCTGGCTCTGCACTTAGGAATTACTCCTGGCGGTGCTCCGGGGACCATATGGGATGCTGCGAATCGGACCCGGGTTGGCGGCGTGCAGGGCAAACGCCCTACCCCTGTGCTATCGCTCCAGTCCCCCTGGAAGCACATTTGCTACTAAGAATTGTGTTTTACTAACACCTTGATTTTGGTCTTTAGGATCTGAGAGAAGAGAAACCCTCCATACCACTAACATATCTATGAGATAATAAATTTGTAACGTCTACTAAATTACCAATCACTTGTCATAGCAGTCATAGCAAATGAATATGCATCTTCTAGCTTTGGAAACAGCACCATGACCTAAGCCAGCTTATTTATTTTTATTTTCAGTTTTATATCCTTTGGAAAATTTTTTAGCCTAAATAAATAAATAACATGACAGCCCATGTCTCAGTCACACTCCTTTTTTTCCTTTTTTTCTTTTTCTTTTTGGGTCATACCCAGCGATGCACAGGAGTTACTCCTGGCTCGTGCATTCAGGAATTACTCCTGGTAGTGCTTGGGGGACCATATGGGATCCTGGGAATCAAACCCAGGTGGACCGTGTGCAAGGCAAATGCCCTACCCCTATGCTATCATTCCAGCCCCTCAGTCACACTCTTAGCTGGTGCATTAATTTGAAATAGAACCCAAGTTAGAGATTTGTTTTTAGAAATGCCCCCACCTCCTTTTCTCCTCTCTCTCATTAAATGGTCAAGTGACTAGGTGGGGAACTATGGAGAAGTTGCTAATATAATCTTTGGTCATAGCTCTGTGAAATTACCAACCTTGGGATTCAATCAACATAATTTAATCCTAGTTTAGTTCCTTCACAGTGAAAGAGGAATTCCCAGCAGATTATATATTCCACAGAAATAGTACAATATTCAAGAGTTTAAGTTGGAGCTTCTGTGCCTGGAAAGAGAATTTGTGAATGGTTCCTGCTGTATCAGACTCACCCACCGGCAATATGGTCACAAGCACTATTGCCTTGGCTTAGTGGGAAGTCTCCTAAGTTTAGTCTCTGCAGTATTTTAGGGAAATTATTCCTTACTTCATATCTCTGCTTCATGTCAACCTAATACATATCTTAATAATTTGGTCCAGGATCATTCTTCAGGATCACATGATTATTTGAAGCTCCTGTTCAATTCAGTCCCACTTGATTCTTCCCTGAAATGAGTGAGGATAAGGGCTGAACTCAGAACTCTTCAGATCCTTTGGATAGAACTGTGATGGAAGCTTGTCTTTGCACATTTCTTCTTAATTCTAAAGAGTCATCTTTGATTCCCTGATCATTTTGTGATGAATTGACTATATATGCATATATATATATAATTATAGCTTTGTTAAAAGTCCTACCAAATACAAAAATTGGGAAATTGTTGGGAACTTGGATAACAAATTGAATACAGAAGTATGGGAAGTCAATGGAATTCAGAGAAGACTCTTCCCTTTTCACAGGGAAGAGGCTTAGGGGATAATTTTAATTTTCTTACTCTACCTGCTTTCCTGCTGGGACTTATAACTAGCTATACTCGACAGAGGCCAGAGCAGAAGTCAACTTTATTATAGTCCACTTGGGATCAGCTTTGTAGGAGCTAGAGAAGCCTAGGAAGTGGATCTGGAGATAGAATAGAGGCTATCTGATAGCCCTAAATGGTATGGGACTAGACACAAATATAATCTATTTGATTCACCAATCTAAGGAAACTGACAAGTGCCACCTTGGGGCTGGAGAGAGTATAAATATTGGTGCTTATATATAAGGTTCTTATCTTGCATGTGGTTGGTCCTGTTTTGATCTTTTGACATCAGATGATGCCCCAGAAAAGTCCTGGGAGTAGCCCCAAGCACTGTCGTGTGGTCCCCAAACCCCAAAGGCAAACAAATCCAAACATTGACTTTGGCCACTGAAATATATCCTGATAATCTAAGATACATCTATGTACACTTTAGTGATATCTCTGTCCTCACTATGACTATGGCACATCTGGAAGTGCCTATCTGGAAGATAATCTAGGAGTGAAAGATGTATTACTAATGACTAAAGTCCTGTTTTCTATCTCTTGGAAAAAGTCTTCAGTTTTGAGAAGAAATAAAGTGAATCCATGAGCAACAAAGGCCAGACAGGTTTCATTTGATCAGTTTTATTTGCTCTTGAATTATAACTGCACCTTTGATCTTATTATTTGATTGCTCAAGCTTTTAATACTGTAAGTTAACCTATTTTTATTTCAATAATTTTTTTATTGAATCACTGTAAGACAGTTACAAGCTTTCATGTTTGAGTTACAATCACACAATGATCAAACACCCATCCCTCCACCAGTGCATATCCCCACCACCAATATCCTGGGTATACTCCTCCTTTCCCACCCTACCACTGCATCCATGGCAGAAAATATTCCTCATACTCTCTAATTTTGGGCATTCTGGTTTGCAATAAAGATACTGAGAGGTTATTATGTTTGGTTCATTATATACTTTCAGCACACATCTCCCATCCCCGACCGATTCCTCCAGCCATCGTTTTTTTAGTGATTCCTTCACTATTTCAGCTGCCTTCTCCCCTTCGCTCATGAGGAAGGCTTCCAACTATGGATCAATCTTCCTGGCCCTTGAGCCCACTGTCCTTGGGTGTCAGTCTCATGTTATGTTATTCTATACTCCACAAATGAGTGCAGTCCTTCTATGTCTGTCCCTCTCTTTCTGACCCATTTTACTTAGCATGATACTCTCCATGTCTATCCACTTATAAGCAAATTTCATGACTTCATCTCTCCTAACAGCTGCATAGTATTCCATTGTGTAGATGTACCAAAGTTTCTTTAACCAGTCATCTGGTCTAGGGCACTTGGGTTGTTTCAAGATTTTGGCTATTGTGAACAGTACTGCAATGAACATACGGGTACAGATATCATTTCTACTGTGCTTTTTTTGCATCCTCGGGTGTGGAAATCTATGTGGAGGTCTCGTTCTGTTCAGCAGGGAGAACCCTTTGTGGGACTGAAAAGGGGACACAACCGAATGAACAGACACAGAGCCCAGAAGAGGGAGAAAAGGCATTTATTCTATGGCAGTTACAGTATATATACCTCCCTGCTGGGAGGAGGTGGTATAGTATGCATTCTGGGACCCCCAATAGAAACGCAGGGTGTAGCATGGGCGTTAGCTAATGATAAACAAATGGTGATAGGATAAGATCAGTAAGATCAGAAGTGGCAACCTTTCTAGGTGTGGCATGGGCATTAGCTAGTGATAAACAAATGGTGATAGTAAGGTAAAATGGCTCCCTACATCTCCCCCTGTTTTGTTTTAAATTAAATGTTGTCAGGGGAGGCATTGTCCAGTATCCCTTGTGACATAAAGACTCCATTTTTGCAGGGAGAGGAAGGAAAGGATGATCGGGTCTATGCAGGGGGCTCCTCATAGGCCCCATCAATCCTTGGTTTTGGAGTAACCTCTAAGCTACACCGGAATACCTCGCAGGAAGCCGGGCCCTGGTATCAGCCCTCCCTTGCAGTGCTTTGCCTGGCAACCTGATCCACAAGAATAAATCCTTGGGAGACCGGCATCCTCAAGGTAAAGAACTGGGGGAAGATGAGGTCCTACAAATCAAGCCGATGATCCTTAAACACTCGAACAATCTCATTTGTTACTCCAAGATATTAACCTAGCCATGGACCCAAAGTAGCGCTTGTTGTAGAGTGTCCAATCATTGCTCAGCATCATGGTTGACAGTAGCCTGCATTGTCCAAAGGTGGTAAGAGTCATTTTGCCATGTTTTGACAAAGTTGTGTGTCCGGACCGAGGTTTGAAGAGCTATTCCTGCAACAGCAGCAGTGGTGGTTACAGCAATGAGTCCCAGGATAGCTGCGATCACCAAGGAATCGTCGGGAGCGCCGGAGCAGTCATGTCAGGTCTTCAGTCAGAAGCCCTTCATCGGGGGAGCGTTGCCATTCTTTGGTGAGGTTCATTGGTAACCATATGTGATCTGGCCCTTAATAAAATTATATTCCCAGAAGTGGTACTGTGGGATCATATGGAAGCTCAATTTCTAGTTTTTGAAGGACTGTCATATTGTTTTCCAGAAAGGTTAAAAACTCACTTAAAAAAATCACTTTGTAAGGTCTTAGTTAATAGAAAAGCAGCAATTGTTTAACATTGCAGGTGTTTGAAATTTTAAGACAAATAGGAGGCTTCTTAAAAAAAGCATAAAAATCATGTGAATAAGATGTCCATTAGAGTCTTGTATAAAAATTAACATATTTTAAATCTATAAAACTTCAAAACGATTTGGGGGCCCAAGAGATAGTACATGAAAGGCTGCTTGTCTTGCATGTGGCCAGCCTGACTTCGATCCTAAGCACCCCATACATCCTCCTGGATTCTCTGAATTCAGAACTCAATCCCTGAGCACAGCCCCCCACTGTAAAAAATTCAAAGGTGCGTGCACGGGAGTGGGGAGGGAATGATGTGTGTGTTGTTCTGTTGTTGTTTGCAGGCTCTGTGGATGGCACTCTCTTCCCGCCCCCCCCCCCCATTGGCCTGGCCCATTTTGTTGCCAGGGTAGCTTACAGTTTGCCCTGGGTCCATTATGTCCCTCGTTGGGACCCTGCTTTTGGGGTGCTAGAAACTAAGGGCAACTGAGTCGAGAAAGCAGATGCCCAGGAGTAAATATTATTGGAGTCAATCAGCTCCCAAGTTACAAAGCATAATATTAACTGTCTTCCTGTGTCCATACAGAAAGGTCATTGCTTTAAGGAAAACTAAGTTCCCTATGGCAAGGCTGAGAGGAAAAACCCAATGTTATCCTACACCCCACCTCCCCACCCAAACAAAATAAAAAGCAAAACAAAACAAAAAGATTCAGTGGTGGGGCAGGTGGAAAACGGGACAATGATGAGAGAAAGTCATACTGGTGGTGGGATTGGTACTGGCATGATAAAGGCCTGAAACAACTGTATTACGAACAACTTTGTAAATCAGTGTATTTAAATAAAGTTAGAAGCCAAAACAAACTAAAGTTTAACTTTCTGGGAAACCATTAAGAAAAGATATAGAAATGACAATAGAGTTAGACTATATATGTTTCATACAAAGCAGAATGAAGGAATAGACACATTACATGGATGATTGTATTAAATGTAAATGTATTGAACACTCACGTAAAAAATCTGAGATAGGCATAACAGGTATATAAAATTACCAAATATTTGGCAATTTCTAATGAACATTGCAGATATTAAAATTATCTTTGCCTTTTAGTTTTTTTTATATCAGTAACTTGTGTGATAAAGAGCCTAACTAAACATTATTTAATAAAATTCTTTTTTTTTTTTTTTTTTTTTTTTTTTTGCTTTTTTGGGTCACACCCAGCGATGCTCAGGGGTTACTCCTGGCTTTGCACTCAGGAATTACTCCTGGCGGTGCTTGGGGGACCATATGGGATGCCGGGGATCGAACCCGGGTCGGCCGCGTGCAAGGCAAACGCCCTACCCGCTGTGCTATCGCTCCGGCCCCAAAACATTATTTAATAAAATTCTTAGGCTGAAAATCCACATTCATCAATTTAAAATGCAGGCATATCTCATTTTATTGTACTTAGCAAATAGCAAATGTTTTATACATTAAACACTTGGGTCAATCCTGGGATGAACAAATCTATTCATACCATTTTCCAACATGTGTTCGTTTAATGGTTGCTTATGTGGCATATATCAAAAGAAGATATATGGGGTACATTATGAGACATGTCCTTTATTTCAGACATTAATTATAAGATAAAAAAGTGATATGACATATCAAAATGCCGTGCTTTCATTTGTTATATATGGCTATCTGTAACCAGTGACCTTTGATATTACCATTGTGATTAAAATGTGAGTATAATAAGTAGGTGTGTATGTTTGATTTTTCTATATGTCTTTTTCCTGTATTTATTTTCTTAGGCATCTCTGTATAGATACTAATGGAATAAAGCTAATAAGTTGTCTGACAATGATCAAGGCATTTAAGTGTTCAAGTGAAAGGAAGAGTTGTGTATTTCTCACTACAAATCCAAATATAGAATTAATTCATGTTAATGAGAGTCTCTTGCCCACACACCTGGCTGTCTTCCCCAGGGCCCCTCGGAGGGGATGGCCTCCAGCTTCCCTCCCCACCCTGAGCAGAGCTCCTGGAGGCTGAAGACCTCCGGAGCCTAGCCACAGCCATGCTCAAGGCACCTCTCCACATGTTCGGACGAGCCTCACACATGAAGGAACCGGCAGAGGAACCAGGTGTGAGGGAACCGGGGCTGAGACCTCCAAAGCTGCTTGGGTCGGGACTAGGCCTACTCCGCCTAGATTTCCCATCTCCCAGTAACTAGGTGGTCACACCCAGGGCCTGCCCCCAGCGCCCGTGTAATCCTCTTAACGTCCAGCATCCAGAGACTTAAAAGCCATCTCCCAGAAGCACGTGGCTGCTTTGTGGTCGCCTGATATCTTATAGCCTACCTCTCCCTCTGGGATCACCTGGAAAACCACTGGGAGTTTCCTGCCCACATAGGAGAGCCTAGCAAGGTCCCCATGGTGTATTCATATACCAAAACCAGTAACAAGCTGGGTCTCATTCCTCTGACCCTGAAAGAGCCTCCAGGATGGCATCATTGGAAGGACAAGTAGAGAGAGGCTTCTAAAATCTCAGGGCTTGGACAAATGGAGATGTTACTGAGACCATTCAAGAAATTTGACGATCAACGGGATGATGATGATGATGATGATGATGATGATGATGATGATGATGATGATGATGATGATGATGATGATGATGAATGAGGAAGGAAGAAATAGGCTGCACTGAACAGCAAAATTGTGCAAAGTAAACATTTTTGTGGGAAGTCAATGACTGTAATTGATCATAAAAGCTAAAAGTAAAACAATTATCATTGATGGGGAGAAAACTTTAATGTCAGAATATAATAAACCAATCACAAAATTTCCTTAATGCAAAACCTAATTAACGTAAGACCCGAATTTTCTTATATTCTATGAGAAAGATAAGAAAACTTGAGAAGATTGATTTGAAGATGATAGAATTTGGTTCATGACACTAACCTAAGGAAACTATTTCCATAACATGAAAATGCGAGGTATAGCAAAAGTTCTCTATAAGATCTGAGACCATTGGTGATGGGCTACATTGAACATTTAAAAACAATTTTTTTTAATTTTTAAAATTTTTATTAGTGAATCACTATGAGGTACAGTTACAAACTTATGAACTTTCATGAGAAGGAAAGAAATCAAGAGGGAAATAAGATATTGGGAAGTAATAAGTGAACAGACATCAGGATTTCAGTTATATGATATGGTGAGTGGTATAGTTGTATAGTAGTATGGCCAAACCACAGACTCAACCGAGAACATGATATCTAGACTGCAAACATTGAAATTTTGTAATGTACCTGTCAGGTTGACAGTCATGGATAGGATAGGGGTTGGTGTAGGGAGGGAAAATGGGAACATTGGTGGAAGAAATCTGAACTGGTGTTGGGATTGGTGTTGAAATATTATATTCCTAAAACTACTATCAGTAACTTTGTAAATCACTATTCTTCAAAAAAATAAAAAAGAAAGATGTTTGGTTTTACAGAAACCTGGTTGATAAAGCAGTTGGAAGGGTTTGAGAATATTGACTCCAATTTAAGATAAGCTCTACTGTCAGAAAGACAGCAAGAAGAAGAAAAATCCTCATGAGAAAGAATCAATGTCGCCAACTTCATTGTCTTATTTTGAGAAATTGACACAGTTGCCCCCAACTTTAGCTGCCAACACCCTAGCCAGTGAGCAACCATCAACATGAAGGCAAAAGCAGAAAAGCAGCAAAAACAGTTATAATTAAGGTTCAGTTTATATTAGAAATTTTTAGCAGTATTTTTTAAAAATAAGGTATATGCACTGCTTTTTCCCCTCCCTCCCTCCCTCCCTCCCTCCCTCCCTCCCTCCCTCCCTCCCTCCCTCCCTCCCTTCCTTCCTTCCTTCCTTCCTTCTTTCCTTCCTCCCTCCCTCCCTCCCTCCCTCCCTCCCTCCCTCCCTCCCTCCCTCCCTCCCTCCCTTCCTTCCTTCCTTCCTTCCTTCCTTCCTTCCTTCCTTCCTTCCTTCCTTCCTTCCTTCCTTCCTCCCTCCCTCCCTCCCTTTCTCCCTTCCTTCTTTCCTTCCTTTATTCCTCCCTCCCTCCCTCTCTCCCTTCCTTCCTTCCTTCCTTCCTTCCTTCCTTCCTTCCTTCCTTCCTTCCTTCCTTCCTTCCTTCCTTCCTTCCTTCCTTTCTTTCTTTTTTCCTTCCTTCCTTCCCTCCCTCCTTCCCTCCCTCTCTCCTTACCTCCCACCCGCCTTTCTTTCTTTCTTTCTTTCTTTCTTTCTTTCTTTCTTTCTTTCTTTCTTTCTTTCTTTCTTTCTTTCTTTCTTTCTTTCTTTCTTTTCTTCTTCTTTCTTTCTTTCTTTCTTTCTTTCTTTCTTATTTAAGGGCCACACCCAGAGATGTTCAGGAATTACTCCTGGTTCTACACTCAGGAATTAGTCCTGGTGGTGCTCGGGGGACAAAGTGGGGTGCTGGGGATCAAACCTGGGCTAATAGTGTGTAAAGCAAGAGTCCTATGTGCTGTATTATCTCTCTGGCCCCTGTGTTGCTTTTAAAAAAGGACATAGTGCTCTTGCGTACTTAGTAGACTATAGTTAACTATAACCTTTATATGCACTGGGAAGGCAAACTTACTGTGTGGCTTTCCTTTACTGAAAAATTCATTTTGTTGTGATGATCTGGAATCAAATCTGCAGTATTTCATTCCAAGGTGTTCCTGTTTATGAAATATTCAGGTGGGGCAAATTCATGGAAATAGAAAGCACGACTGGTAGAAATAGAAATGTTACTAGTAGTTTCCAGAAATATGCAGCATGGAGAATAAAAAGGACTGCAAATGGCTATGAATTTCACAGAGGGGGATAATAAAAATATTGGATAGTGGTGATGGCATATGTCTCTGTGTGTACACTAAAACCACTGATTTGTTACACTTTAAAATGGCAAATTTTATAGTAAGTGACATATATATCAATAAAGTTGATAAACACTCATATGCTCAATAAAGCTGTTAAAATCTATTTATTAACTCACAAATCTAAAGGTCAGAATTGAGGCAAAGAAGGCTGAGTTCTCTGAACTGAAATGCAGGTACTGTTTGACTATTTTCTTATCTGAAATGTGGTTGCTGTTCCTTGCTCAGTCCCATCACCAACAGGAGTCAGGTTCTTGCAGTTTTAGAAATCACATCCTATTCCCTGAGGTCTTCAGGAGAGATTGCTCTGGAAACTGCCTTCTTCCCTTGTGGTGTGGTCTCTCCATTTCAGGGCCAGCAACAATGAGTCAAAGAATCCCAGTGCTTCAAATTTCAAATCCCTAATGTTTGCTACTACCTGAAGGAAAAACTCTCTACTTATATAGGGTTCACGTTATTAACTTAGTTTCAGTCCTTAAGATCAACTAACTTGCTATCTGAGACTTTAGCTACCGCTGTAATACAGGTTCAAGTTAATAGCATTTAGAGGAGTTACTAGGGGAAGGTAGTGTTTTGTGTGTGTGTGTGTGTGTGTGTGTGTGTGATTCTTCTGCTCATCACAACCTATATTTCAGGCTACTTATCTGGGAGTATGGTAAGTTTTGCCCTTTTATTTCAAGCTTACATGGTCTTGAGATTCTGTCTAGTGTCTTTGCTTCTCACACTAGGCTCCAGCACCATCTCTCAGGACGGTTGTCATGGTCATCTGCTGGTGTTTTGCTCCAGCTGTGGCTTCAGAGGGCAATGATGTAATACCTGCATAATTATAAATAATGCTTCGCTAGGCATGTCCTCTGAGGAGTACTAGGATGGAAATTTAGACCATGAGGACTAGGTAGACTGCAGAGGTAACCTCTCACTGTCGATGGCTTCACCATACACAGAGAGAACACTGGGGAGGTGTAGAGTCCAGTTTTGTCCACATGGATTTTCCCTGATGTCCTACAAGTGTCATTCCAGATGTCCTTGAAATATCCTGTCCCTATTTTCCTTGTTGGGATCACGGCCACTTGAGACTAGAAGCAACCCTGTACTTACTTGTTGTGGCACTAACAGTTCCTTGAGGTGGCCCCAAGTGGACATAATCATTTACAATTAGAAGCATCATATGGAAAAGAGCAGAGATGGTAAATTCCCAGACATACACCCAGATGTTTTGTTTCTTTAAGATAATTTCTTTTAAGGGCAAGTGCTGTCAAGAGGCAGTAAGTACAGCAGAATGAGAACCCGATGGAAGGCTGTTTCAGATGCACTTACGCACCTTGTCTGCTTAAAGGGTCGAAAGTTCTATTTCCTTCTAAACTTTCCTGGGAGTCAAAATACAGACTATCTGCTCAAATTTATGATCAATATTGGGTTTTATTATAATTATTATTTTGGCTTTTTTGGGTCACACCTGGCAATGCTCAGGAATTACTCCTGGCTCTGCACTTAGGAATTACTCCTGGTGGTGCTCATGGGACCATATGGGATACAAGGCAAATGCCCTACCTGCTGTACTATTGCTCCAACGCAATTGGGTTTTATTATTGATGGAACAGCAAGAAGTTAATTCTGATGAAGTTTCTAGAAGCAGACACAGATCAATTCTGCTCCATTTGGAGCCCTTAGAAGGTGACCAATGGGAATCTGAGACTGTGACTCCAGACTTGAAGGTATAAGGCCACCAGTTCAATCTCTATCCCTGCCCTCCTTGTGGAACGTTTCCATTCTATACTGCTGCTGAAGATTATGAGGCTACAACTAAGTGTGCAACCTCTGATGCGCACTGCAACTAAGACTGTGTCTCCTGTGCATTATTCACAACATAAAGCAGCAAAGGAAAGGGGGTGAGGGGAGAAAGGTGTTTGATGAGAGAAGCTGCCCTCTGGCCCTCAATTCTGATGTCTAATTTTTCCATGGAATCTGGAACAGTCCCGTTGCTATCTGAAAAAAGAGAAGCCTGATGCATTTTGCGCCCCCCTCCCTCCCCGGGAATAATCTGATTTCAAAAATGTGTTACCGGGAAGAGTTGTCATGCTGCATTTGGTTAGCACTATGCCTGAGATGGAAATTGTCAAACAACTCAATTGTCGAAACCCTATCATTTGCCGGCATAATTTTGCTCATTTAGAGAATGAATGATGAGTAAAATGTCTTATTTGGGATTGTGAAAGGCAACTGAGGGATTTTGTGCAGCCAGTGGTTCACAAGAGCTGCAGGATGAGAAACGACAGTCATAGACTGTGTAATGCCAGAGCAATGCTTGTGATTCCTCTAAATTGCCTAATAGTAAAACAAATTACATAATAGCACAGGTCTGTAGAGTCTCTCTTGATTCCCAGGGCAGTTTTATCCTTAAAGGAAGACATGAAGTACACTCATTAAAGTGTACTTGATTTGACAAGAAGCTGAATTTAGACTTCCATTTTGTATTTGACTTGTGTTCCCCACCCGTCTCCCCAATAAAGACAGATTTCAATCTGAACTTCTGGTACTTCTGAATATGACCTTATTAGGAAATAGTGAAGGGTAGACGATCTGATGAGGAGGAGAGACACAGAGAAGGAAAACGAGCACGTGATGGCACAGAGACACAGGGAGATGGTCATGGGAAGGGTGGAGGCAGAGGTTGGAGAATGTTCTCTACCAACCAAGGAACAACAGGAATGGCCAATCTTGCAGAAACATCAAAAAGAATGAACTCTCATGACTTTAAGGATGAACAATCCTGCCTGGGTTTCCATGTCTCCCAGCTTCTGAGAAATAAATGCTTGTTTTTTTTAACCACCCAATGTATTGAAGTTTGTAATAACACCTAAATCTAAGGAACTTTTTTCATTTATTGTAACTTGACTGTGGTCCAGGCAATTTTCACATGTTGTCATGAAATATTTTAAGAACCCTTTAAGGTGTTTTATCATCACCACTCTTTTCATGACTTAACTAGGCCAAATAACTGGGAGGTGGTGGGTCTGGGATCCCAGCCCCAGAATGTCTGAGGCCTGATAGCAGTCATAGTGTTTATGGCAGTGTGAGAAAGGGCAAACTTTAATCTTTTGTTGGCTGTCTTTATTAGGTCTGCCTTTATTTTATTTTATTTTAGGTTTCCCTGATACCACAAGCTCACTTTTGAACTCATTATGCTGACTTGCCTGCTTTTCTAAAAGGAAGACTCACAAAATGGTGACTAACAAAAGCTCAGATGTTTATTCACAGAACAATAATTAAAAACTCCGTAATCTGTTATGGTACTTCAAAATTTACAGAATATTTTTCTTGTCAGATTCTTGTGTTAAAAATAGGGAGTGGATCCATGGATAGTAGACACAAGGGCCAGGAATATTGCTCCATAGTTGGAAGCCTGTCTCAAGAGCTGGGGGAGAAGGCAGCTGGAATAGAGAAAGGATCACTGAGTCAATGATGGTTGGAGGAATCGTTCGGGATGGAGATGTGTGCTGAAAGTAGATAAAGGACCAAACGCGATAGCCTCTCTGTATCTATATTACAAACCATAATGTACCAAAGTAGAGAGTGTGGGGGAAATTATATGCCATAGAGGCAGCGGAGGGCTTGGAAAGGGGGGGGGTACTGGGGACATTGGTGGTGGAGAATGTGCACTGGTGGAGGGATGGGTGTTTGATCATTGTACGACTGAAATTCAAACATGAATGTTTTGTAACTGTATCTCATGATGATTCAATAAAAAAATAAGGAATTCCCAAAAGTAGAGAGAGAGTATGGGGAATATTGTCTGCCACGGAGGCAGGGGGAGGATGGGAAAGGGGGGTATACTGGGGATATTGGTGGTGGGGAATGTGCACTGGTGGAGGGATGGGTGCTTAATCATTGCGTGACTGTAATCCAAACATAAAAGCTTGTAACTATCTCACAGTGATTCAATAACATTAAAATTTTTTTTAAAAAGGAATGAGGAGTCAGAGTCATAGTACAGTGGGTCGGATGTATGTCCAGTGCCCTATAGGGTCCCCCAAACCTTACCAAGAGTGATTCCTGAAGAGGATTCAGGAGTTAGCCCTGAGCACTGCGGAATATGGCCCAACACCTATCCCCCAAATTTTGAAAGAAAAGGACTGATTTTAGTATCGCTTCTCTTTGATCTTTTTCTCCCTTTCTTTTGGATTTTGTTGTGTTATCCATAACCAACTGGAGTGATAGCACAGCGGGTAGGGCGTTTGCCTTGTACACAGCCAACCTGGTTTTGATTCCTCTGTCCCTCTTGGAGAGCCTCACAAGCTAACGAGAGTATCTTGCCTGCACAGCAGAACCTGGCAAGCTACCCATGGTGTACTCGATATGCCAAGAACAGTAACAAGTCTCACAATGGAGACGTTACTGGTGCCCACTCAAGCAAATCGGTGAGCAACGGGATGACAGTGATACAGTGATCCACAACAAGAGAGTAAGATTTTGTGTCTTTCTTTCCCCTTGGAAGAGCCTGATTCATCATTGTCTTTCATTGGATGTAGACATCCATGCACACAGATACGCAGAGTACGATCCCAGAGGCATTCTTATTGAGAGTCCCAGCACTACAATTTTTTTTTGTTCTCTAAGACTTTATTTCATCACTTTAAACATCATAATAATTTTCTAATTAGTATATATACCAGTTTTTAAAAAATGTACTCATCTATCCATTGACATTAGATTAATATATTTTTGTTATTTGGACAATATTACTATGAATATAGAATATAGAGGTACAAATATACTGTCAATTAGTACTATTATATCTTCAGGAAATATGCCTCAGTGTATTATTCCATTTTAATTTTTTAATTTAATTTAATTTAATTGATTCACCATGAGATATAGTTACAAGCTTTCGTGTTTAAATTACAATCACACAATGATTAATCACCCATCCCTCCACCAGTGCACATTCCCCACCACCAATATCCCCATTATACCCCCACATTTCCCACCCTCCCACTGCCTTCGTGGCAGACAATATTCCCCATACTCTCTCTCTACTTTTGGGCATTATGGTTTGCAATGCAGATACCGAGAGGTTATCATGTTTGGTCCTTTATCTACTTTTGGCTCACAACTCCCATTCCGACGGATTCCTCCAACCATCATTTTCTTAGTGATCCCTTCTTTATCCCAGCTGCCTTCTCCCCACCCACTCATGAGGCAGGCTTCCAACTATGGAACAATATTCCCGACCCTTACATCTACTGTCCTTGGGTGTCGGTCTTGTGTTATGTCATTTTATATTCCACAAACGAGCCAGCATTACAATTAAGTGTGGCAACACTACAACTAAAATATGCAACCCCAGTGAATGCCATGAGCCAGAGTGTGTGAACTGGGGCAATCCAGATGATGACAACAAAGGGAGGGAAGGGGAGAAAAAAAAAGAATATGGTAAGTACATGAAATGCCAGTAAACTAAACTTATACCCCTCTTTAACTGAGAAATGCCTTCATTTGACTGGCAGTAGAGCATGCTGAGGGGAGGAGTTGGAGGAGAACCTGACCTCAACAGCCCATTAAACACACACACTTAGACTAAAGGATCTTATTTATCTTCCCCCCTGTATATTTGATATTTCCAAAATCTATTTTGGGATGCACTTGAGGCAGCATAATATTTATGGATGCTAACATGAATGTTCAGTGACTTTCCTGATTTATAGATGTGCTTTGAATTTTTAATCAATGTGAGAAAAGCTATTACACTCAGGAAGCCCGGGGTATGGTGTGGGGGTGATGATCTAAATGGTTTGTGTAGGAGGACAAGTAGGGCAAATAGAAACTCCAGCTGAAGAAATACGCGTAGGCTATACAGGACTGGATAAAATACAAAATATAGATGAACATTTTTACTGGTTCTGACATCTTGAATTAAATTGAACTCCCTAAGGATATTTGGGCTATTGGGACATTTGACACAATACAGTGAGTAATGTGTGGAGTTACCCTGGCTTTAGGAAGCTTCAGTTACTTGCACCATCTTATTCCAAACAAACCTGAAACTACAATAAGCCAGGTGATAGATTCTGTTGATAGCACAGCAGTGGCGGGCCCAGTACCTTGTGCACAGTTCTAGAGAGTTCTGCATTTCATTGTTTTTAAGGATACATTTTAAAAAATGCAACAGAAAAATCTGCTACTTATGAACCCCCTACCCTAGCCAAAGATTTTGCTCCTAATGCCAATAGCTTTGTTCTATAAAATACTTTTAATTGGATGAACAAATGTGTTGAGAATGGAGATCCTGTTCCAGCCAATGTCCAAGCACTTTGAAACAGAAGACTTCTTCTATCTCTGGTGATTTCACCTGTGTCTACCTTCAAGCAAAGGCACTCAGGGGACACCCTTCACTCCACTTTCTCTCTTGCCTTCTCCATCCTGGGCGCTCATCCACAACTACTTTCAACACCGAGAGAGGTATTGTGTTTCTTCAGTCCCCTGATCCCTAACATCTTATTTATTTATTTATTTATTTATTTATTTATTTATTTATTTATTTAATTGCAGTGATATATACATTTTTTTCTTTTCAGGTCACACACAGCGATGCTCAGGTGTTACTTCTGGCTTTACACTCAGGAATTATTCCTGACGGTACTTGGGGGACCATATGGGATGCCAGGGATAGAACCTGGGCCAGCCCTGTGCAAGGCAAGTGACCTACCCGTTGTACTATCGCTCTGGCACCAATTACAGCAATATACACAGTTGTAAAGTTGTTCATGATTGGATTTAAGTCATATAATGTCCCTTCACCAATGTACTTTTCTCACCACCAATGGTCCCAGGGACACATAGAGTGCCACTATTCTTCCCTCTGTCTCTTCTTCCCTCTCTGTCTTTCTCTCTTCTCTCTGTCTCTCTGTCTCTCTCTGTCTCTCTCTCCTCTCTCTCTATTTGGGTCTTATGGTTTGCAATATAGATAATGAAAGGTATATCCCTTTAGCTACATTCAACACTAAGTTCCTGTCCAAAACAATCATTTCTGGCCATCTTTTTAAAATTTGGCAGCAGTAGCTGTTCATGAGTCAATACGTGAAAGAATCCATGTGCTGTGCCTTTCTGTGATATGAGACAAGATTGTGTTTTCCTGTTCTAGAATGACCTTTGGCTATTGGGTCCTTCTATCCAGTTGCCCCATTCTCTGGGAGCTACTCTTATCTCCCTACGCTACTGGGCCTGAATTCTAGGGAAAAGAAAGGGAACAATGGGGAATGAGAGAGTTTGGTCCTTTCCTTTGAGGAGGACCCAGAAGTCGCACATGCAATTTTAATTTACACCTCACTGGGCAGGACTAGTTATGCGAGGTTCACATCACTGACTAGAAATGTACTTTCATTCCAGACAATCTTCTGTTCAGGTAAACAGTTTATCCTTATGAAAGAAAGAGTGGATATTGGTGAACAACCTGTGGTGTAGACATCACTACACCAAGGCAATCTAGTCTCGCTCCTCTCTGCCCTCTCACTGCTTGTAGGTAAACTGGAGCTGGAATGTGAGAGATGATGATTCTTGTTTTGATACTGCCCTTCACACCCCCCTTTTTTTGTCCTTTTTGTACCTCATTCTCGTACCACCTATGACTCTCCTATTTTCACATGTTGTTTCAGGCCTCACTGAACATATTCTCTCTTCTTTTTGGAATATTCTTCCACTGGATACATTTCTAGTCTACTTTGCAAACCAAGCATGGAAGTTTCTCTCATCAGGAAATCTTTATTAATGTCCCTTTCACCAACTTGAACGAAGAGAATCAATTGTTCATGCCTTATACTTTGTGGTTGCCTGTACTTACCTGTTCCATTGCCCTCTTAATGTATTTGACAATCATTTATTTGCTTTTGTAAACCATAAGCATTATCAGATTACCTTGTGTATCCTGAGCCATCCACTCAGTGCTTTCAACAGAGCAGCTCAATAGCAGCCTGTTCACTCTTGATTGAATGAATGCAGAAGTGACAGAATGATTATATACCATCAGGACTTTCTGAGCATGTTTTTTTCTTTGCTGTGGGGGTCTTCTCTCAATAAAACTTCTATAATACTATTGAACCTTTATGCTGAAATGCATCTAGCACTTAGCATTAGAGTATAAGTGAAGCTACCGAATCTAATCCTCATAAGTAGCCCCAGGGAAGCATTATTATTGTGATTTTACAGATGAGAAAGTGATACACAAAGAATTTAAGTAGTCCATCTCCTTTCTTAATTCTATTAACTGCAGGGAACATGGGGGGGAATGATGATAAGAGCTGAGAAGCACATTGGGCCGGCAATTACTGCAACTGCGAGTTTAACCAAGTCTGTCACTCATTAGCTTGAGTGATCAGGGACCTGAAAAAATGTTCTTATCTGGCTTCAGTTTTCTCCTCTGTAGTAGCCTTAGGGTTTGCCTTCGTGAGATCTAAGTTTTCTTCCAGATCTAAAAGTCAGTGGTTTACTTATATAGCAAGTTGAAATGCAACCCTCCTCCACACCAATATGCTTCACTTACACAGCTGTGGTTTTGCTAAAAATGGACATGTTTTAAATGTTAAAACAGTACATGATAGAGAATAGTCAGTGTAGATCCAAAAAACCTAGTCTGCTAAAAGATTAACACTCAGTTAAAGCCCCAGATTCCACTCAGAGTCAAAACCTTCTGAGAATGGAGGATGTGAAATGGCATTGCTTCCACTGGCATCTTTTAAAAGACTAGATCTAGATATTTTTAGCTACCAGATAAATTTTGGTTCTGGAAATATTGCAATTGAAATGGAGCCACAATGACACCCCAGATTCTTTCTATGCCATGAGTTTGCAGTGTGGGGGATTCTGTACAACTCCTGTGTATTTTGACAAATTACACACAGATCTTTTCTTCTAAACTGAGTAAAGAATGAAAATCTTGAAGGGTTTGTACGTACTACTACCCATTTTTCACTTCTGGGTTCTAAGGCGATTGAAATCAAGACAAAGTTGTTCAATACGTAGATAAATATAACAGCTTTAAGTGTTGGAGATGATAATGGAAAATAAAGCTTTTATGTTGGCCAAAGCAGCTTTCTAACACAGAACAATAGAATCAGAAAGATAAACATTCATTCAACAATAATAATTCGCTCAACAAGTCTTTTCCTCTGCAAATATGGAATTAAATACCAAATTTCTCCTTATAAATTCGCTAGTTCGAAAACTGCTAGTTATCCTCAAAATTGGCTCCTTTCCCCCCCTCTTCTTCTACTTCTTAATGGGACATAATGCCCCTCGCCCCAATAAAGTCCAAATTCTCCAGTTTCCCTTGCTGTTTAGGGTGACTTTGTGACTCAATTCAAGGTCATGGGAGGAAAGGAAAGTACTGTGCTCAATTTCTAAGAAAAGCTCATGGTGATAATGGTGATATAGCAGGTAGATTAGGGATGGTCCCTGACACCCTCCACTTTCCATGTCAAAGGGATTCTTGAGGAATGGTCAAACCACATAGCCCTAAGGCCATCAGACGCACCTTGTGGCTATAGCAAGCTAGCCCAGACCAGAATGGCTGGACCCGCCATCCAAGAACAGAGGAGTTTCAAAAAAGACTATCTCAAATCTACCCACCTTGGCAACCGAAAGCCCCTCCTGGGGCAGCTTGGGAAAAAAACCAGTAAAAGTCACCTTGAACAAAGGAAGGGTGTGCAGATGCTGCCTGAGCTCATGCGCTCCTTGTGACCATGTGACCTAGTACATATGGTACCCCAGCACTTGTGCTGCCTGTATCTCATTTATTGAGATATGTGCTGGAGTTCTCTCTGCTTGCATTCTCCTTGAACGCGTTATTCACTCTTCTATTCTTCATTCTCCTTCTTCAAAACCTCTAAATAATTTTTTTTTATTTTAAAGCTTGTCTACTCCTGAAATTCTTTTCTGTGATATGGAACAAAGACCTGGAAACCCTGGGTAAGAAAGACTGACTTTCTTTTCCTGCAAAGAGCAATTCCTTGCTCCAGCCTGAGTCCACAGCTCCTTGAGAAATTGGGTTAGAGATGTGCTACCTTGTGGGCCCTGCCACCTTGTGGGCTGGCAGGACTTAAGAGCTGTGCCATGCAGGGGCTCATTGAAGACTATTGGTCAGAGCCTTCCCAGCTGGTCCTGGGGCGGCAGAGGTGGATTAGGGGACAGTGACCATCTTTTTCCTCTTCACCTCACCTCACATAAGCCACCCACGGGGCCCCACCTACTTCAAAGGCTCTGTGATTTTCTCCCAAGTTTTCCTTCTTCTGTCTGGAAGAATAAGGAACTAAAGTGTTCATTTGGACCTAGAAATGAGAACTGAAGTTGGAGGATGAAAGAAGCTAGAAGGAGCCTGGAGCCCTGGACACACACTACTGGTGCAGGAGTGGTGATGGTGTTGGCCCCTGGTTCCCAGGTTCTTAACATTTTCAGAGAGTGAAAACATTGGGTAATAAAAATGTTCAGGCTCAGAGTTAGAAAGTGAAAAAGTTCATTGGAAGTAGAATAAAAAGAAAAAGGAACTCCTCTGTGGCAAGAACTTAGTGTAAGACTAGGTTAATTGTGACTGGCTTTTTTTTTTTATAGGAAAACTGGGTATTTGTGTTAGAGAGAATGCAAGGAAGTTCAAGATAAGGGTTTATTGTGTGGGCCCTTTTAAATGAAAATTGGGATCTTTGTGCATTTCTTGACAAGAATGTTATAGAAAATGAAGGATCAAACAGATCCTTGTCTGTTCATTTGCCTTAGGTATTGCCATTATCTTAGCCTAAGCTTTGGGGCAGAATTTTATGAAGTTGGACAATTGTTAACCTCATATTTATCAGAAAGATCCCAGGAATTCACAGGAAGTCAGAAATGTAGGCCATCTTGCCACACTCAGCAGTGAAGAATCCTGGCCAGTGGGCACCACAATACTGGAGAATGCTCCGGACCCCAAACCGAGTGGATAACACAGGGGTGCCCCAGGTGGAGCAGGTGCAGTCTCCCAGCCTTCTCCAGATGGAATCCCAGTGACCATGAGCTTCTACAAACATGGCTCCAGTATGTGGGGACCAAGACTATTTCTCGTGGCCATGTGACCTTTCCTGATGTACAAAAAAATGCTCAGGAACGGCTCCTCCAACCCTGAATGGCCATGATCCCAGAGGGACACAAACCAATCTTGGAACACAGTGGTTGTTGGCAGAAATGCTCCTGGACTGTGAACTAAGCTACAGCCCCTTGCTGCCCCAGGAGGGGAAGGGTTTTTGTCCCTCGGCCTTTTCCCCTTTGCTGCAGCATGGTGACTGCCACATTTCAGAGCCAATTAGACAGAGAGGTAGGAGCTTGCAGTGATGGTACATGTGGGAAATCTTGCAATGGGGGTGGAGTGGGGGGAGGGCAGAACTGGCCCTGCTCCCTGCCCAGACGAGACCCCTGAGCAGCCGCCCAAAAATGGCTCCTCCACTCCTGAACAGCCATGATCCCAGAGGCACACAAACCAATCTCGGAACACAGAGGCTGCTGGCAGAAATACCTTTGGACTTAATTACTAAAATACCAGAATTCCAAAACTGCGTGGCCGCTATCATGGCCATGCAACATCATATGCTCTTCATTATCAGCAATAGAAAACAAATTATCTAATGATGCCTATTTGGCAGGTCTGATTGTTGGGGAAAAATTCCAGATGATAATAGTGGGTTTTCTGTAAAAAAATTGAATGTAACCAAAGTAAAGAGAGAGTAAAGTGAAAATTATCTGCCACACAGGCAAGGTGGGGGGTGGGATAGGGGGTATACTGAGGTTCTTGGTGGTGGAACTTGTGCACTGGTGAAGGGATGGGTTTTTGATCTTTGTATGATTGAGACTTAAACCTGAAAGTTTTGTAACTGTTCTCATGATGATTCAATAATAATAATAAAAAAATCAACATATAAGGGAGACACACACAAAATGTAGGATGGAGGCAGTAAAAAATGGGACCCCTCATAACAGCTGGCAAGGGGAAATTGAGATTCCTCTTTCACTAGCTCTGGGCTACCTATCTCAGGCTGAGGGAAGATGACCCCTATATTGTTTAAGCCACAGTTACTTTGGGTTTCTGGTCACCTAAATCTGAGCTTCACTCTAACTGATAAACTCTCTTGAGTCGAATAGATCATTTCACCCCCTAGGATGCAAAGAGAGAAGGGTGGAAGGTAGGAAACAGTTTGCAGTGTTACATGTACTGATGAATTGATCTGGAAAGGGAACTTGGAGTCAGCTAGAAGGGTTACTCTTTTGGCAACTTTTTTTTTTGACAAATAATGATATGTCACTTGCTGTATGCCAAGTACAGATCTAAGCACTTTAGTTTTAAATGTTTATTTGTTTTATTAGAGTTGGCAACATGGTTACAGTAGTGTTAACATCTATGGTTCTGATTCACAAAAAAAAATTACACCTCACCATTTCCAAAGAGTCCTCAACCCTTGACCATTGTCCTTACATTACTTTAATTTGGGCTCTTCATTCTGATGCCGGTGGACCCCACGGGTGGCTTATGTGAGGTGGGGAGGAGAGAGACAGCCCCTGTCTCCTGATCTGCCTCTGCCACCCAGGGACCAGAGGTTCTTGTCTCACCTCGCAGAAAATAACTTCAGGAATAGACGAGCAGTGAAGTGAAACAGATTTTATTTGGAGTCTTTGAAGGGGAGGTGGGAGAGAAAGTGGGAGAGAGTAGAGAGCAAACGAGTGCAAAAGAGAACCCAGGATTCTCCAAGGGCGAAGAAAGCTCCTACACACATCCCAGCATTAGATAGGAAAGTGCATTTCAAGAGAGGAAACACAGGTGCCACATGTGCTCTGGCGCCACGTGTGCTCAGCCACATGGGCACATGCAGCACATGGGCTGGAGAAACATCTGCGAGCCCTTCTTTTGTTTAAGGTGGATTTTATAGGATTTTTTCAACCTGCTGCCCTGTTGGGCTTCTACCTAGGTAAAAGTCATTGCTTAGGAGGTTGCCAAGGGGAGTAGGGTTGGGAGTGGTGATGGTCTTCTTTGAAATTCCTTTTCTGGCCTTTTACTTCTGTCTGAGGGGTGTCCAGCCTTCTCTGGGTCTGTTGCTGGCAGGTGAAAGTCTTATCAGGCCTTAGTTCCTGTTTTCTCCTATTATAGCAATCACTGAAGTGAAAGGGGGCCTGCAAAGTTGGCATGTTGCAACTTCAGGGCTACTGATATCATTATTTCCCAAGAAACTCATTGCCAGTGCCTTGAGGGAGGGGGCCTTCCCTTTCTACCTGCCTGCGTCCATCAATTCTCTTTGCTGTCTACCCACTCTTGGTAATCTGAGTTTTGTAATTCAAGGGCAAGGGTTTGACATCATTGATACTATCTGTTCCCTTGTTTCGCTTCTCTGTATACCACAGATGCGTGGGGTCACCCAGTCTTTGACCTTCTCACTCTAGCATATTTCTTAACACAAGATCCTCCAGCTACATCCACACTGAAGTGAACTGTTATACTTCACTTTTTTCCTCTACAGCAACATAGTTTTCCATTGTGAATATATATCACAAATTTTTCTTTTTTTTTGCTTGGTATTTTTTTTTAATTTTTTATTGAGTCACCATGTGGAAAGTTACAAAGTTTTCAGGTTTAAATCTCAGTTATACAATGCTCGAATACCCATCCCTTCACCAGTGCTCATATTCCACCACCAAGAATCCCAGTATAGCTCCACCCCACCCCCTCACACCCCTAACCCCCCCACGCCCCTAACCCCCCACCCTAAGCCCCCCCCCCTGTGTAACTAATAAATTTCACTTTACTTTCACTTTGATTGCATACAATATTTCAACAAAACTCACTATTATTGTTTGGAGAGTCTCTCCCCTAATTTTTCATCCATTCATCTATTAGACATTGTGTTTTTCCCATATTCTGGCTATTATATCAATCACTGCAATGAACATAGGGCATGCAGATATCTTTTTAATCAATGCTTTTGTGTTTAGGGGGGTAGATGTCAAGAAGTAGAATTTCTGGGTCATATGGAAACTCTTTTTCTTATGTTTTGGCCACACTGAGTGGTTCTCAGAACTACTTTCTGGCTTTATGCTCAGGGGACTTTGTAGTGCTGGGGATTTAACCAGCTCTCGTTGTTTTCTGTCTTTTTGTTATATACCATTCTCACTGGTGGGAGATGATATCTTGTACTTCTTGGATTTACATTTCTCTGATCACTGTCACTGTATCACAGTCATCCTGTTGCTCATCGGTTTGCTTGAGCGGGCACCAGTAATGTCTCCACTGTGAGACTTGTTACCGTTTTTGACATATCGATTACACCACCGGTAGCATGCCAGGCTCTGCTGGGCGGGCGAGATACTCTCCATAGCTTGCCGGGCTTTCTGAGAGGGGTGGAGGAATTGAACCCAGGACGGCTGCGTGCAAGACAAATGCCCTACCTGCTGTGCTATTGCTCTAGCCCTCCAAACAAGCTCAATTATACTATAATAAAATAATATGAAATAGTATATGTTCCAGGACCAGAGCGAGAGTACAATGGGTAGGGTGCTTGCCTTACATGCGATGGACCAGGATTCATTCCTGGCACCTATCTGAGCACAGAGCCAGGAGTAAGCCTATTGAGCACTCTATAGGAAGGACAGGTGTTTTTCTGGTGTTGTTTTTGCTTTGTTTTCGCAGAGCAGGGATGGAACCCAGGACCCTTCATATAGAAAGCAACTGCTCCACCAATGACTTACAGCATCAGCACTGCAAAGACTCTCAGATTTAACTCTTTTCTGTATATTTTATTAAAGAAGAAAAATAAGGTAGAAATCACAATAAATGCCGAACTTACCTTGTGCTTCCTGGATTTACATTTCCCTGATAATAAGTAATAATGAACAATTTTTCATAGCCTCTGGCTATCTGTATGTTCTCTTTGGGAAGTGTCTGTTTATCTCTTCTCTCCATCTTTGATGGTGTTACTGACTTTTTATTGCTGAGCCTAAGCATGTTAGCCCTTTACCTTCTTTGTGACATGAAAATATTTTCTCTCATTTTTATTTCAATCAAACTTATTTTGTCATGCAAAAAGTTTTTAGTTGGATGTAGTCTTATGTGTTAATTTTGGTTTATGTTATTTTTGCCAATGGAGTCAAATCAACAAAGATACTTCTAAGGTCCATACCCCAGAGACTTTTGTCTATGTTTTCCTCAATGTACTATTCAGATTCTGGTCTAGTGCCAAGGTCTTGAATCAATTTTGAATTAACTTTTGTCTGTGGTGTGAGACACATTTAGGTCTAGTTTCATAGTTTTGCATGTGTCTCTCCAGTATTTCTAAGACTATCTGTTGGAGAAGCTTACCATGCTTCACTTTATACACCTAGACATTTTGTCAGAGATTAAGTGTCCAAAAATACAAAGGTTTATGTCTGGGTTCTCAATTTCATTCAGATTATTCTGAGATTGTGTTTATTCCAATGCCACGCCATTTTATTACTGTATTGAACGATAGCACAGTGGGTAAGGCATTTGCCTTGCACTCGGTCGAACCGGGTTTGATTCCTCCGTCCCTCTCAGAGTCCAGCAAGCTACCGAGAGTATCCCGCCCACACTGCAGAGTCTGGCAAGCTACCCATGGCATATTAAATATGCCAAAAACAGTAACAACAGCTTTCACAATGGAGATGTTACTCGTGCCCACTGGAGCAAATCGATGAACAATGGGACGACAGTGATACAGTGCTAGAGCTGTATAGTATAATTCAAACTCAGGGATACAATTCCTCCAGTCATTTTTTTCTTTCCTTCTGCAAATTACATTGGTTGGTCAGGGAATTTTATGATTCCACACAAAGTTTGGTAGAGCTTGCTCTAAGTTTTTGAAGAATGTCATTGGAATTTTAATGGTGGATTGCATTAAATCTGTATAATGCTTTGTGGAAGATGATAATTTTGGCAATAATAATTCTTCTGATCTGCAAATATGGAATATTTTACCATTTCTTGGTGACCTTTTTCATTTTTTAGTGTATATAAATTAATGAGTTTGAATATTAAATATTAAAAGTTTTTTGCATTTTAATTTTTTATTAAGATAATATAATTCATGAAGTTATTCATAAATCTTTAGGCATACTATGTTCCAACACCAGTCGCAGAATCAATATATAGTGACTTATTGTTTTATATGTAGAAGTGTTTCAAATTCTTTGTTAATTTCTAGGTATTTGATGATTTGGGGATGTTATTTTATTTTTCTTCTTGTATCTGTGGGGCACTTTGGCCACACCCTGAGGTGCTGTGGGCTGACTTCTTGCTTTACCTTCAGGGTTAACTCATGGTAGTGCTCAGAGGCTTCTTTTTTTAGTCACTGAATTGCAAAGTTATTCATGATTGGGTTTCAGGCATACAATGTTTCAACACAGTCCTTTCACCAGTGTCCACTTCCCTCCACCAATGCCCCCCCATCTCTATTTTGTTCCCACCCACCAGTCTGTCTCCATGAGAGATGCTTTTTAATAACTTTTGGCACTGCACTGTGACTTATAGTATTGTTGTTGGTAAGGTTTCATGCATAACACTACCATTCAACCCGCCCTTCTCCCTGTTGAACACTTCCCTCCACCATTCAGGTAATGTCCCCTTCGCTGTCCTGTTCCCCCACCCTGCCCTCAACTGACACGTTTCCTGCTAAAGACAACATCTCATGTTGTTTTTTCAATCCCTTTGAGCACATGTTATTCCACTATCATGTTTCTTTACATCCTGCATATGAGACAGATCATCCTGTGGATTCTTTCTCTGGCTGACTTCACTCAGCATGATACTCTCCACATAGTAGCAGATTGCATAATTTTGTCTTTTCTTATGGCTGAATAACACTCCCTTGTGTATGGGTACCATAATTTCTTTATCCAGTCATCTGTTCTTGCACACTTAGGTTGTTTCCAGATCTCAGCTATTGTGAATAGTTCTTCAAGGAACATAGGGTTGCAAATATCTTTTCTCCTTACACTCCAGCCCTGAAGTCAAGAGTCTTTCCAGAGTAAACATTCTGTCTTACAGTTCCTTATTCATTTTCCTTAGGCAGGAAACATGCCCAGCAAGGAGTTTGGGCATGATATCTATGTTATTTTTATATCTTTCCCTTTATATCCTTTAAATGATGCCAAATACATAAATGAAATATTCATCTTTTGATTTTATTTTTATATATATTATTACAAGAAAATGGAATGAGCTTTGGAGTTAAAGTCAAAGATTTTTTTCCAACTCTTACACCCCACTCAATTGAGTTTAGCTATGGCTTTTCATAGTTGTTTGCCAACTTATCAGTGTTAATCTTTGGGTCAATGATGACATTGGTCCAATCTCCCATGGTCAGAGTCATTGGTTATCAAGCAGTATGAGATTTGTAGACATGATTGTTTCTCTAGTCTATATCTCTTTATTCTTCTTTTTAGACTCTTCTCTAAGAATAGAAGTTGAAAATAAGGCATAAGTTAAAATGTTTGATATAGTAAAGATGGTAGATCTACTCAAGATTTCATAGATTGAAAAGAGGTTTTGTATAAACACTATTTTTATTTATTTATTTTTAGATAGTAGAATTTAAAATGGTTGATTTATTATGATATAATTATTATTTTTAATTTAAATTTACTTATTTTTTAATTAGTGAGTCACAGTGAGGGTATAGTTACAGATTCACACATTTTTGTGCTTGTTTTTCCCTCATGCAATGTTTGAGAGCCCATCCCTCCACCAGTGTCCATTCTCCACCACCAATGAACCCAGTATCCCTCCAACCCACCAATCCCATACCCCCCACCCCACCCCACCTCTGTGGCGGGGCATTCCAATTTGATATCTCTCTCTCCTTTTGGGTGGTGTGGTTTGCAACAGGGGTATTGAGTGGCCATCCTGTTCAGTCTCTAGTCTACTTTCAGCACGCATCTCCCTTCCCGTGCAGGATCTCCAGTCACATATTATTTGGTGTTCCCTTCTCTATCTGGGATGACTTTCTCCCAGCGATAAACACTATTTTTAAATGCTAAGAAATTCTAGGTGAAAAGTATTTAAATTAGGAGTAGAAGAGAGCACTGGTCTGGGAGTTCTGGTCTCCTCACTGAAGTCCCTTGTTCTAGGAAGAGACATTACTTCTGGCTACCTGTTCTTTCTTCCCTTTTCTCTCCTTACTTCCCTTTTACTGAACAGTTACAGAATATTTGTTGCTTATTCATTTAATTTTTCTTAGTTTTCATTATTTCAATATTTGTAGATAATATTTTCATATAAGCATACACAGCATGAGGAGTGAATCTGTTTTGAGTAGAATAGACCTGAAAACTAGGAAATATGGAAATACTCAGCCTAGAGTTGAGAGCCACTATATATAGCACACACACAGATAGGCAGCAGATATCCTGAGTCCAAAACATAACAGGGTGACCACAGATGACATTTGAAATCCTATATATTTGTTTTCTTTCTTTTACTTTTTAAGCCTTTCTTTCCTTTTTTTTTTTAAAAAAAGAAAGATTTCATTGATTGGGGGGTTTTGGGCCACTCCTGGGATTATTCCTGGCTCTGCATTCAGGAACTGATGGGCTCAGGGACCAACAGAGATGTTGGGTGTCAAACCCAGTTCTATCTCACACAAGGGATATGCCCTACCTGCTGTACTACTGTTCTGGCCCCATAACTTTTCTTCCTTTTTTGTTTGGGGGCCATGTCTGGTGGTGCTTTGGGGGTACCATGTGGTGCTGGATATCAAACCTAGGACTCCTACAAGTAAAGCATCTGCTCCAGCCCATTAAGCTATCTTTCTGGCCCCTCAGATTGCTTTCATATAAAATGGGGGTTAGGGGCTGGAGTGATAGCATAGCGGGTAGGGCGTTTGCTTTGCACGCGGCCGACCCGGGTTCAAATCCCAGCATCCCATATGGTCCCCTGAGCACCGCCAGGAGTAATTCCTGAGTGCAGAGCCAGGAGTAACCCCTGTGCATTGCCAGGTGTGACCCAAAAAGAAAAAAACAAAACAAACAAACAAAAAAATAAAATGGGGGTTAGCAATAACATTTAGCTCGTAGAGATTTTTGAAGGATTAAATTATCTATGCCAATGATTTCTTTTACACTTGTGGACTGGCATGCGTCCAAGGACTGATGATTGAAAAACCACAGAACCAGATATCAATGAGAACAGAGTCCAGCATATACTAAACCCTCTATTAATACTCAGAGTATTATTGAACATGGACTTTCAGTCCTGTGAGATGCTAGGGCAGTGTTCTGAAAGGAAAGTTTGGGGGTTACTTTTATAGTCCCTCCTATGGATATGTTCTTTTACACTTGAATATAACAAGGGAAAATAGAGTGGTTTTTTAAAAAATTTTTATTAGTGAATCACCATGTGGTACAGTTGCAAACTTAGGAACTTTCATGTTTGCATTTCAGTCATACAGAGATCGTTTAGGTATCCCTCTGCCATTCTCCTCCACCAATGTTCCCAGTATCCTTTCCCCCTCCACACTCCAACTCCCTTCACCCCACCCTGCTTCTTTGGCAGGACATTCCATTTTTTTCTCTCTCCTTTTGGGTGATGTAGTTTGCAATAGAGTAATTGAGTGGCCTTCATGTTCGGTCAAAAAAAAAAAAAAAGAAAATAGAGTGTTTATTTTTCTTCTAAGCTAAATCTTTGTGTAGTGAATTAGAAGATGATTAAAACTATTTGGCTTATGAAACACGTAGTGTACAGACAATAAATATAATATTCATTTGATAACAATATATTATTAAAAGGATAATTTTGCCTCTAAGTGTTCCTACAGCTTTAATAGCCCATACTTCCATAAAGGCTGTCAAAGTTCTTATTCCAAGTGTCTTCAAAGCTTGACGAAAATTCATGAAGGCTCTTCAACGGGCACTGTTTTGCTGAGTCTGAAATCACATTCTGAAGCCAAAGTCATTGTGTGAGTAAAATGGACTGCAGGTCGTTTGCATAAAGAGAAGCAGCATTGTTCTGTTGAAGCTATCTTTACCCCTCATTAGTAAAGTTCCTTTTGTTTTCAATTCTTGCTGTCTCCTTTGTTCTGCAGGGCCTTTCTTAAGGCCATTCAGTCCATAGGTGCTTTTATCCACTCCAGACGGACTGCAAGACTAGTCTGATTCTTCCAGTGAATGTATTTTTAGCAACAATTAAAGTTTATATATCCTGCTTCTCTGAGCAACTGGCATCCTGCAGCACTCAGAACCACCTGCATTCAGCCTTCAGGGAACTGGACTGCTTTGCTGAAGGTTCAGCTATCAAGTGGAGGCATCAACACTGCAGGTTGTGTGTAAGCTGGAGAAGGGAGCTAATTATGCTAAATAGGAATATTAATGTGATGTGTGCAAACAAACATACTCACTCAGATTCCAGGCGGGATTCCTGTTTCCTCCCTGTCCCTCTTTTCCCACCTCTTACTCATCTGGAGAAGAAAAGATAATAGCAGAAAAATGGATCTCCTTCAGCAGACATTGGATCCTGAAAAATCAAAAGAGGAAATTGATCCTGAAAGTGAAACCCATTATGAGAAAGAGAAGCCACCATCTTCGCTTTGGTGCTGACCTTCCATTAAGGGTCTGGAAACCCAGAGGAGAGTTAAATGAAATAAACCTCAGGGGTCAAGGTAAGCATTTGACAG